>NC_134353.1:587932179-588229679 GCF_048569485.1 Anomaloglossus baeobatrachus | reverse complement strand
AAACGTGACTCTCCTGTAAAGGGCCCCATGAGCAGAAGCCAGAAGGGGCGAGGCCACTGACAGCCTTGGCCCCTCCCCTTTCATTCCTCTGCTCACTGGGCCCCAGGGTTTGGGGCCGCCATCAGGGCAATGAGGGGGCCCGGGTCGCTCATAGAGAGCTGCCCTCTCTCTTCCTGCACTGATCTATGTGATCGGTGCAGGCGCAGGACAGGAAATGTACTGACCAGAACGGAGGCTGAGAGGGTGAAGGACCTTGCCTGATCACATGACCGGTGAAGTGGCAGGTCCTGTAGCTGCTGCAGCTCCCAGTGTCTGCTCCTGTGCTCTGCACCGATCAGGACGGGCAAGATGAGGTAATGTATCTTGCCTGTTGTAGAGCTGTGTGTATATGTGCATGTAGTATGTCTGTCTGCCTCCCTAGCTGGCTGTCTCTCTGTGTCTCTTTCCCGGTCTTTGTTTGCCTGTCTTTGTCTGACTGTCTGTCTTTCCCTGGCTGGCTGGCTGTTTCTTTCCCCGTCTCTGTCTCTCCACCAATATCATATTACCTCATACAAGCTTCTTATACTAACAATGTCCTTCGTTGCCTATAGCAATTAATCATAGCTCTTATAAATGACCTGTGGCTCCCAGCTCTAATGACTTTAATGTAAGGAGGTTTTTTTGGTGAATAACTGTTAAGCGCAGGGTTAAATTTTCCCCTCAAACCATAGTCTATGACGCTCCATGAGTCACCTGAGGTGTCTGTGCAAAATATCATAATTGTAAATGTGATGGTGCGGATTCCTTCAGCGGACACACACACACACAGCTTTATATATTAGATATACGCATATGGCTGACAATTCTGGGGCTCGTCATTTTGATGACACGAAAAACGGTGCATGGAGCTTTTTTCGGGATGTCAAGATGCTGACTAGCGGTTAATGTTTGGTGAGGAATGTTTGCACAATTGGAGATTTGCCAAGAGTGATGGTGGGATTGTGGAAGGTTCGAGGGAGGATTTCAGCTCACCTGATAAATGCATCACCTGGGTCCTTTCTCTGGAGGATGGTGCAGGGAGGTCAGCTCCGTGTTCAAAGAGGCAAAGTTCGGCAATAGAAGAAAGTTGTTTCCAGCATCACATCCAAGAAATAAGGTTCAGCACAGTAAAGGAGACGTCCGGCACCACCAAATCACATATAAAACGCCACAATACATGGAAATAGCCCGACCATTTAAAAGATATTCCAATCGCTCACTATAAGGTCACATAAGGGTGGTGCTCAACAAAGGAGATTAGAAATAAGGTTAAAAATCAATTATTATCCATAACTTGTGCAATTCTAGCAGGATATGTCTAAGACTAAGAACCTCTTTTAGGTTTGGAATGTGTAAGCCATTGTTTTATACTTCGTGGACGTTCATCCAACCTAGTGTTGGTTTTAACGTTATGGAATAAAATTGGTTTTTAACTTTATTTCTTGGACGTGATGCTTGAAACAACTTTTTTCTATTGCCGAAAGTTAGAGGACTAGAGGTGGAGCTGTAGTGGAGGCGGAGTCTGAATGAGGACCTGAAATTCCTGATGGCAGCCCTTGGCAGGACATACTAGCAACATAAAGGGTGCGGCGCGGCTGAGGGAGTCCCACCCACCTGTCTGTCGAAGAGGAGCGTCCTCTGTAATGGTGACAGCAGACGGCGTTTTTGCAGGTTACACTAGAGTCCAGTAGCCTGAAGAATGGAGACGGATCGGTGACCTGTTCTGTGGACGTGCCTGGAAGACCTGTTCACACTATGAAGGCACACTATGTGAAAGGGGGGGGGAGGAATTGTAATTTTCTATACAGTGGGGACGAGGGTGTCTTCTATCAAACTGTTCTGGGGAATCTGATCTATGTAGTTTCAATCCACCATTCCCAATCCATACACTGTGTATGTACAGATTGGGAATGGAGGATTGATACTCCATGGGTGAAACGCTCCAGCACTCTGTGCCCTACTGGCCCTCCCTCCATCTTGGATATTTCCAATGTCTGCCTCCACATACTGTGTGTGCCCCTCCATCAGGATATTCTGCATGCATCATGATGCATGTAGTGGATATAATGGAGGGGCACATACAGTGTGTAGGCCGGGGACATCAGCCCCATGTAGTTACAATCCACACCAATCACATACCTCATATACTGTATATTTTCACTACTACAAGTAGGCCGTGTGCACACATTGAGTATTTAGTGAATTTTTTACAAATACAGAGGCAAAAAAAAGTCACCAAATGCTGAACGTGCACACATGGCCTTACAAATAAGGAGGGAAAAAAACTCAACAAATACTCAATGTGTGCACATGGCCCAAGGCCTCGTGTACACGTTCAGTATTAGAGTTTTTGTTACCTTAGTATTTGTTAAGCTATGTTCACATAGGGCAGTTTTGCAGGTTTTTTTTTCATTGGTTTAAAGTAAATACATGCTAATAATAAGCTGCAGCTTTTGCTCAGATTTTACTGCAGAAAAAAAAAAAAAAACACCCTGTGTGAACATAGGCAAAGGTCATGTGCACATATTGAGTATTAGTGAGTTTTTACCTCAGTATCTGTAAGGCCACATGCACACGCTGAGATTTTGAGTATTTTACTTCAGTATTTGTTAAACTATGTTCACACATGGTGTTTTTGCTCAGTTTTTCATTTTTTTTTTTTTTGGGGAATAGTCTTGTTTCCAGATTAAAGTTGGACTGTTCAATACTCTGCCTTAGTAGGTTTTGTTTTTTTTTTTTTTTTAAACTGAAGGGTATATTTATTAATTAGTGGATGTTTTTTACGTTATAGTTTCGGCAACTATTTTTCAGAAATTATCTGTTTCAGGCGTTTGACACATGACCCCTAACTGAATAGAATAACTGAAGTGAGCACTGATATATATATATATATATATATATATATATATATATATATATATATATATATAAGTGCAAGCCAAAAAATACATACTATATAAGAATGAGGCTGCACATCAAACTTAGATAATGGTATAATGCCTCAAGCATACGGAAAAATATTGGAATATACAATGAAAAATGCTACTTGCCAATTTGAACATGTGAATAATGAATTGCATACCTGCCATGAATATTAGGAAAAAGGAGATATTTAGCAATCGCATTGATCAATGTAACTGAGCCCCAAGACCTCGTCAAGGTATATCTCTATATTGGGGTCCCTAGCTCTGTGACCCTAACTGTGTGTCATCTCATTGCAATTAAAAAGTGCTATGGGTGGAGAGGGGTAACTAAGGACTTTCTTATATAGGAGATGGAAAAAACATGGCCGAAAGGTAATTATATGTAATTTTTTTTCTGAATGTGAACACAGCTCCGCCCCTTTCGGCCATGTTTTTTCCATCTCCTATATAAGAAAGTAATAAGTTACCCCTTTCCACCCATAGCAGTTTTTAATTGCAATGAGATGACACACAGTTAGGGTCACAGAGCTAGGGACCCCAATATAGAGATATACCTTGACGAGGTCTTGGGGCTCAGTTACATTGATCAATGCGATTGCTAAATATCTCCTTTTTCCTAATATTCATGGCAGGTATGCAATTCATTATTCACATGTTCAAATTAGCAAGTAGCATTTTTCATTGTATATTCCAATATTTTTCCATATGCTTGAGGCATTATGACACATGACCCCTCACATGACCTGTCACATGACCAGTGTTCAGGGATGGGGTGGGGCCCACAGCTCTTGAAGAGCCTGGGGCCCTGGTTACCCTTTAGGCTACTTTCACACATCCGGCTTGAGCTCTGCGGCTCAATCCGGCTGTGCAAGCTATGCAACGGATGCGGTGAACACACCGCATCCTTTGCATAAGTTTTTCCTTTACGGCCAGTCCGGTTTTTGCCGCTTGCGTCATGCTACTGAGCATGTGCAGTGGCAAAAACAGCATGCGGCGGCCGGATGCGGTTATTGCCGCATCGCGCCGCATCCGGCCGCCATAGGCATGCATTGAAAAATGCGCCGCATCGGCCGAATGCGGGTTTTTTTGCCGCACGAAAAAACGTGCCAGGCAACGTTCCATCCGGCCGCCGCATCGGCTAAATCTGCTGCATGTGGCAAAAATCGGACGGAACGCAAGGCCATGCGGCACAATGCGGCACTAATTAAACTCTATGCAGAAAAAACGCAACCGGCAGCAAAAAAAAAAAAAAACTGTTGCGATTTTCCTGCAAAGTGCCGGAGTGCGCCGCATTGCAGAAACCGGAGGTGTGAAAGCAGCCTAATCCGCCCCTGACTGTGACTGGGCCATTCACACACATGACTATGCTTTGATCTAAACCATCCATTGTAGCCCTGGCAGTATGTTTAGAGTCGTTGTACGGCTGGAAGTTTAACCTACGCCCCAGTCTTAAGTATTTTGCAGCCTCTAACAGGTTTTCCTCCAATATTGCCCTGCATTTAGCTCCATCTACCTTCCCATGAGCTCAGACCAGCATCCCTGTCCCTGATGAAGAAAAGCATCTATACAGCATGATGTCTGGCGTTTTTAGCATGACGTGCAGTGTTTGTTTTCCCACCACACATATGAGCGTTTCGCATAAAGTCCAAAAAGATCTACATTGGTCTCATCTGACCAAAACACCTTCTTCCATATGCTGTGTCCCATATATGGCTCTTTACAAACTGCAAACAGGACTTCTTCTGGTTAGCTTTCAAAAATGGCTTTCTTCTTGCCACTCTTACTTAAAGGCCAGATAAGTGGACTATACGACAAATAGTTGCCCTGTGGGTAGATACTCCCACCTGAGCTGTGGATCTCTGCAGCTCCACCAGCGTGACCATGGGCCTCTCAGAGAAGCCGCAAATTAGTGCTCTACTTGCTTGGAATGTTAGTTTAGGTGGATGGACATGTCTTGGTAGATTTGCCATACGACTTACATTTTTGGATGATGGATTGAATAGTGCTCTGTGAGATATTCAGATATTGGACTAATCTAACCTTACTTTACTCTTCTCCTCAACTTTATTACTGTCTGGGGTGTTCCTTGGTTTTCATGATGCTATTTGATCCCAAATGTTCTCAACAAACCTGTGGCCTTCATGGAACAGCTGCAGAAATACTGATAATAAATTACACATAGGTGTACTAAATTAATGGAATAGATGACTTATGGAGGCAATTTGTCACTCAAAACTTTATTTAGGGATACCAGATTACAGGAGGTCGACTCAAAAGGGGCTAAATACAAATGCACTCCACGATTTTCAGATTTATATTTTTAAAATAGTTAGAAAACCATGTATCATTTCCTTTATAGTCAACAAATACTTGCTACTTTGTGTTGGGATGTCACATAAATTCTTACTACAATGCATTTAAGGCTGCTTTCACACTACGTTTTTTTAACATGCGTCATGAACGTTTTTTTAACGCAAAAACGGATCCAGTGCAAATGCGTTTTCATGTCAATGCATTTGCAATGGACTCGCGTCAACATGCATTCACATGCGTTTGCGTGCGTTATATTGAGGATCCAGCGCGTTGCAGTTTTTTAACATTTTTCAAAAAACGCTACTTGTAGCATTTTTGAGCTGCGTCCAAATACTGCAAATTGCTGGATCCTGACTATACTGCACACAAACGCATGTGAACGCTGGCATGCTGATAGACAGGATCCTGCTTGCTTTACTGAGCATGCCCAGAAACCAGCCTTGCGTGATCAGTCCCTCTCTCCCCCTCCCTCTCTACCTCTCTCACCCTCTCCCCCGCCTGAGAGCTGCGGACACTCGTAACCAAGATAAATATCGGGTAACCAAGCAAAGCACTTCTCTTAGTTACACGATGTTTACGTTGGTTACGTGTGCAGGGAGCAGGCAGCCCGACTCCTAGCACCTGTGGATGCTCGTAACCAAAATAAATATCGGGTATCCAAGCAAGTTACCCGATGTTTACCTTGGTTACGAGCCTCTGCAGCTGTCAGAAGCCGGCTCCCAGTCTCACGTTCAGTTCCACTGACTCCCGATCACATGACTCCAATGCTCGCCCATAAACTTAAAGTGACAGGATCCTGCAAAATAACACATGAGTTTGCATGCGTTTTTTTGCTGTAAAAGCAGGATCTGCTTTTACAGCAAAAAAAACGTTCATGACGCATGTTAAAAAAACCATAGTGTGAAAGCAGCCTAAGTTTGTGGGTTTAACGTGAAAAAAAGTGGAAAAGATCAAGGGGTATGAATATTTTTAAAAAAGGTACTATATGTATTATACAGAAAAATTATATAAATCATGTATACACACACACACAAACAAATGCAGAAGCACAATGACAGCACTCAAATATATGTAAGCGATAAATACATGAAACATACCCACCCATATACATACACAATAATATAATTCATATTTTTTTAAAAAATATGCATTTTAAACACATACTGTACATACACTCATCAACATTGAAATATTGCAACACGAAAAAGGAAAGTCATAAAATAATGAAAATCACAGGATGACATATTCATGATCTGCACAGAACGAAGAAATGGAAAGACAAAGGGCCTAATTCAAATGTTCGCCAGTTTTTTTGAATACCTCTTAATTAGTGAGCTGTCTTATGGAATAGTTAGTTTACCGATTTGTACGTCAATGGCTTTTCCATATTACTTACACAGATTAAATAATTTATTTTTTTTTTTTTTTTAAAAAGTCACAATATTTGGCAAAACTCTAATAGAGTTCCCCCCAGAATGATTGTTTGCATGCCTGGTATTTTGGCACATTTTTTGTGACATTATTGACATTATTGATTTTTCCAGCTAAGGCGTAACTTACAGAAAGAAAAAAAAAAAAAAAAAATGTTGTGCTTTGTGCAAAATTCAAGAATTGGGCGCCAACTTGAACAAAACATCAGCGAGATCCACACGTCGAAAAAGAAAATGCAAATGGTGAATCAGGCCGACTGTTTTCAAAACATCTCGAACACTCTGAAATACACTCACTTACATGCCTTAGCATGCCATCAATGAGGTTATTAACAGTTGTCCGAGTGATGTTCTGCCATAGTGGATGCACTTGAGCACACAAATCATCAAGATCCACTGCTGGCAGCTCCTTATGCAATTACCAAATAATGATGTCCCAGATGTGCTCGAGGTCCGATAAATCCAGGAATGCTGCAGGCCATGGTAAGCGTAGCATGAGCAACATGTGGATTCATGTAGTAGTGTTGAAAGCCAGCTCCTGGGACACTTTGGAGAAATGGTTGTGCCACTGGTTCTACCCCTAAGTCAATGTAATGCGGTGCTGTTAGTCCTGCTCTGCAGTATGCTAGCCTTTAGAGTGGTGGCATGAGGCCAACGGAACACCGGTAGCTGGACATCAGACTCCTAGCCCAATGTTGAGTAAATGCCTTCTGATATTTTGTATACACCTTGTTCGATGCCTTAATCTGAGCATGTGACAACTAATTTCACCTGCTTTACAGCATGGATGATTATGCCATGTTTCTAATCTGACAGTGTCTATGCAGAGGTATGTCTTTGTCCACCTTTCTTTTATTCTGTTTCATCATTGTTATCCAAACCACTAGGACACTCAACAATGAACAGTGCGGACCTTTTTAGGTACACACAATACAGTGTGCAAAATTATTAGGCAAATGAGTATTTTGATCACATGATACTTTTTATACATGTTGTCCTACTCCAAGCTGAATAGGCTTGAGAGCCAACTACCAATTAAGTAAATCAGGTGATGTGCATCTCTGTAATGAGGAGGGGTGTGGTGTGATGACATCAACACCCTATATAAGCTGTGCTTAATTATTAGGCAACTTCATTTCCTTTGGAAAAATGGGTCAGAAGAGAGATTTCACAGGCTCTAAAAAGTCCAAAATTGTGAGATGTCTTGCAGAGGGATGCAACAATCTTGAAACTGCCAAACTTTTGAAGCGTGATCAGCGAACAATCAAGCGTTTCATGGCAAATAGCCAACAGGGTCGCAAGAAGTGTGTTGGGCACAAAAGGCGCAAAATAACTGCCCATGAATTGAGGAAAATCAAGCGTGAAGTTGCCAAGATGCCATTTGCCACCAGTTTGGCCATATTTTAGAGCTGCAACGTTACTGGAGTATCAAAAAGCACAAGGTGTGCCATACTCAGGGACATGACCGAGGTAAAGAAGGCTGAAAAACGACCACCTTTGAACAAGAAACATAGGATAAAACGTCAAGACTGGGCCAGGAAATATCTTAAGACTGATTTTTCAAAGGTTTCATGGACTGATGAAATGATAGTGACTCTTGATCAGCCAGATGGATGGGCCAGAGGCTGGATCAATAAAGGGCAGAGAGATCCACTCCGACTCAGACGCCAGCAAGGTGGAGGTGGGGTACTGGTATGGGCTGGTATCATCAAAGATGAACTTGTGGGACCTTTTCGGGTTGAGGATGGAGTGAAGCTCAACTCCCAGACCTACTGCCAGTTTCTGAGAGACAACGTCTTCAAGCAGTGGTACAGGAAGAAGTCGGTATCGTTCAAGAAAAACATTATTTTCATGCAGGACAATGCTCCATCACATGCATCCAACTACTCTACAGCATGGCTGGCCAGTAAAGTTCTAAAAGATGAAAATATAATGACATGGCCCCCTTGTTCACCTGATCTGAACCCCATAGAGAACCTGTGGTCCCTAATAAAATGTAAGATCTACAGGGAGGGAAAACAGTACACCTCTTGGAACAGTGTCTGGGAGGCTGTGGTGGCTGCTGCACGCAATGTTGATCGTGAACAGATCAAGCAACTGACAGAATCTATGGATGGTAGACTGTTGAGTGTCATCATAAAGAAAGGTGGCTATATTGGTCACTAATTTTTTTGGATTTTGTTTTTGCATGTCAGAAATGTTTATTTCTAAATTTTGTGCAGTTATATTGGTTTTGAATTTTAATTGAGATTTTTTTGGAAACTAAAAAATCCCCAATAAACCAGCGCTGATAAGAGGTTTTTTAGTTGTTAATATTTTATACTTTTTATTGCTATCCTTGTTTTTAGACACAGATTTATTCAAAACAATTCACACAATAGAGGAAAAGAAAAGTACACCACATATGGTAGAAATAAAAATAAATTAAAAAATAATATAAATAATTATTAGTGCAGCAAACAGACACCAGGTGTCTGGTTGCAGTACCCCGGCCGGTAGTATAGCAATTATTAAACCTAGTATAGTGTATTAAGTGATGTTTCAAGGCATATGATATTTAATGCCAATTGAAAATATCACTGCAACATGATTTTTCAGATACCTGGAGAATTTTTTTCCTTCAATCCATAAGCACAAAGGTTTTTAATAGAGGCTGAATATATTATAAGCAGCAATTTCAGCGTTCCAAGTGCCTTTAAATGAAATTGAAGAAACTGCACATCAAGATCGTAGTGAGGATGAGGTAGAGCCCCAGCTCATCAAGTGTTCCAATAGGGTTTACCTGCAGTCAAGTTCAGGCATCAAGCTTCCACATGCTGGGTGACTGCACGATACTTTCTCCTCCTAGAGATATAAAGTCATTTCCATGCAGGAGTTTCCTATTTGCGCTCCTACAGTCAAGTTCAGACATCAACCTCCATAAGCTGGGTAACTGTGCGGAACTTTCTCCTCCTGGAGATAGAGTAGTTTCCGTGATAGGGACTCCTATTTGCGCTCCTATTTTAAACGGAGCAGAGCCACACAGCACTATTCTGTGCTAGTTCACAGGATGGTAATTGAATCAGGCACGCAGCTTCTCCTGCTCCTTTAGTGACAGCCCGGGCGTTCGCCACATACAGGGCTGGATATTCGCTTCCTCAAGCTTGAGGAAGGGGACCGGTAATGCCCCCGAAACGCGCGTCGGATTGGACATTTGCTCAGCTCACCCTGCGAGGTGCCGATAATCTAGCAGCCTCTCTCCCCCTTGCAAATAAAAAGACAACGTGCGCATTTAGACCTACGTGGCAAATAAAAAAAAAAAAAAAAAAACAAAAGTTGCTTTCCATCTGACTTTCTTGTCTCTCACTGCCGCATGCCACAGATTGGAGCTAGGTGCTTGAAAATTTGATCATCTGCAGATCTTAGTGACACAAGCAAATTATTTTATTGATCTGAATAACCATAAGGATTGTCGTTGTCGTTCTTGGTATTGCAATTTCAATGTTGACGAGGGTATATAGGATTTACCGTATTTTTCGGATTATAAAAGATGCACTTTTCCTCCCAAAAATTTGGGAGGAAAATGGGGCGTGCGTCTTAACATCCGAATATAGCTTATCGCGGGGGGCTGTCTGTGCAGCTCTGTGTGCGGGCGGCCAAGTGCGTGTCGCTGCGTGCGGGCTGCTGGGTGCCTGTCGGTGCTGGCGGCTGGCTGCCTATCTGTGCGGGTGGGCGGCCTGCTGGCTGCCACCCTGTGTGAGCGGTTGGCTGTGCAGACTGCGGTGGCTGTGCGGCGTGTTTCAGTCTGTCCGCGGTCCCGGTTTCAAATGATAGTGCCGAGAGTCAGCGCACGCGCAGATGGAGCTCTTGGATAAGAGCTCCATCTGCGGACACGCCGCTCCGGGTACCATCATTTGAACCGGGACTGCTGACAGACTGGGACACTCACCGCACTGGTCTGCTCCACCACTGACCTGCCGCTGCTGCTGTCACTGAAACCACTGACCCCATGCCGCCACCACGGACCTGCCGCCGCTGCTAGCACAGCCTCTACCTCCTGTGACCCCACTCCACCAGCGCTGCCACCCCCTCTGGTAAGACAACACCAGAGTATAAGACGGAAACCATTTTTATTTTTTTTTTTATCTTTAAATTTGGGGTGGGTCTTATAATCTGGTGCGTCTTATAAAACGAAAAATACGGTATATATTCAATACTCACATATAAAACTTGGCGCACTCGGTATGCTGCTGCATATGCACACACATCAATAATCAGTGGTTGAGGGACAGGAGCCCATGAACCGCCCTCCTGCCTGCTGGAATATCTGGCACCTCTTCTAATAAGGCTGCTTTCACACATCCGGTTTTTGCAGTGCGGCTCAATCCGGCTCAAAAACCTATGCAACAGATGCGGCGAAAAAAACATATCCGTTGCATAAGTTTTTCCATGTGGCCCGTCCGTTTTTTGACAGATGCGGCTTGATACTGAGCATGTGCAGTGCAAAAAAACGCAACCGGCGGCAAAAAAAACCCCGTTTTTTTCTGCAAAGCACCGTATTGTGTCACTCAGCAAAAACCGGATGTGTGAAAGCAGCTTAAGTAGGCCCAGTACAATGCCATGTATTCATCATGGCACAACGACACTGGGCCCACAAATCAAAAGATGCGCTGTGGATTGTGGCAGATCGGATTGGAGGGAATTCAGAGATGGATAGATTAAAATAAATGACAATATAGCCGTCAATCACTTACGCTGCTTTGAAGCTACCCAACGTACACATCTAAGGGGTGCTTCACACATAGCGAGATCGCTACCGAAATCGATGCTACGGCACGGTTTTGGTGACGCAACAGTGACCTCATTAGCGATCTCGCTGTGTGTGACACTGAGCAGTGATCTTGGCCCTGCTGCGAGATCGCTGCTCGTTACACACAGCCCTGGTTCGTTTTCTTCAAAGGCGCTCTCCCGCTGTGACACACAGATCGCTGTGTGTGACAGCGAGAGAGCGACGAAATGAAGCGAGCAGGGAGCAGGAGCCGGCATCTGACAGCTGCGGTAAGCTGTAACCAGGGTAAACATCGGGTAACCAAGGTGGTTACCCGATATTTACCTTAGTTACCAGCCTCCGCAGCTCTCACGCTGCCTGTGCTGCCGGCTCCGGCTCTCTGCACATGTAGCTGCAGTACACATCGGGTTAATTAACCCGATGTGTACTGTAGCTAGGAGAGCAAGGAGCCAACGCTAAGCAGTGTGCGCGGCTCCCTGCTCTCGCGGTTATGATCGCTGCTTCGGCTGCTGTGTTTGACAGCTAAGCAGCGATCATAACAGCGACTTACAAGGTCGCTGTTACGTCACAGAAAATGGTGACGTAACAGCGACTTCGTTGTTGCTGTCGCTTAGTGTGAACCAGCCCTAAGGCTTAGGAAGTTGTATAATTTACAGGATGCCTTTGAAGTCTTGTCCAGTGTAGAATTTTTTAGAGGATGACATGCAGTGTCAAATAGATCACTATGGACATGATCAAGAAAGGTCTTGTATCAACAGTTCTACACATACTTGCTCATGTACAGTTACATACGGATTCAAACGCCAAGATAAATCCGCCACAAAAAATGTATTTAGAAGGGAAGCTGTCAGTCGTGTGCAAGCAGGGTTAGTGTAGAACAGGGCAGCGTATCATACTATGAAGGATATCTTGCACGGTGCCATCTACTGTGCAGTAGCAATTAAATTCAGCTTTTAGTGATATATTACTATATGAATTAGGCTTGTAAGTGCACTGATGGGCGTATCAGAGCACGAAGCCAACGCTGCCCCTGCTTCTTGATTGTAATGGAGACGGGTGATCTTCCATATATCATCAACTTTTACTCTCTCCACTGACAATCAAGTAGTGTGTCCGGCACTGAAGACTGCAAGTGCACCGATACGCCTACCCATGCACATAATAATCTATATTTATATAGCGCCAACATATTCCGCAGCGCTTTACAATTCAGAGGTGCATATACAAACTGTCATAAATAACGGTTATAGAAATGGTTAAGCCCTGGTCAGTACCCCCCGTTGTGGATCCGCCAGTATCCAGACTGGCTAAACACACGGTCATGTCGGTTTCAGACAACGCGTCTTTCAAGGAGTCACCCGACCGCGCAGTTGATGCTAAATCTATTTTCCAGGCTTCGGGCTCCTCTCTTCGCCCCCTGTTTGCCTTAACATGGGTGGCGAGAGCTATGGGGGTGTGGAGCAAGAACCTACGCAGGATGCTTCACTCTTGTAATATTCCCCCGGCGGCTTTTGAGA
This sequence comes from Anomaloglossus baeobatrachus, assembly GCF_048569485.1. NCBI lineage: Eukaryota > Metazoa > Chordata > Amphibia > Anura > Aromobatidae > Anomaloglossus > Anomaloglossus baeobatrachus. The sequence continues at coordinate 588,216,709 of NC_134353.1, read as the reverse complement.
TCCTTGATTTGTTCTCTCTAGCCTCTAATTATTTTCTTCACGGCTCCCTAGATGCAGCTAGTTTGTCAGCCCTATCGGCGGCCAATGCTGTCTTTGCCCACAGAGTCCTTTGGCTAAAAATATGGAATACGGACAGTGCCTCCAAGAAATCCCTGTCCACACTCCCCTTCCATTGCCTGCGTCTGTTTGGAGAGTCCCTGGACAAACTCATATCTGAGACGACGGGTGGTAAAAGTACCATTCTACCTCAAAAGTGCCTGTATCCAGGAATTTTAAAAAATCTCCTTGGCGCAGGCAGTCCTTTCGGCCTGCCCCCCAAAAACCATCAGCCCAAGGATCGTCCCAACACTCAGATCGAGGATCCGGACCCTCAAGGGGCTCTTCCTGGCGTTCCCACTCCAAGCAACCTAAACCCAAAAGGACCTCGCTCTGTACAGGCCCCCTCAGCATGACGCCAGGTATCCCTCAGATCCGACTCCTGTTGGAGGGCGGCTTCTGCTTTTTCGGGATATCTGGCTAGACCACACTCACAATGCTTGGGTTCGAGAAATCGTCACCTCAGGTTACAAGATCGATTTCCATTCCCTGCCAGCAGGTTTCTGCGTTCTCGTCTTCCAAAGTCCAAAACGCAAAGCCAGGCCTTATTTCAGGCCATAGCCTCTTTACAGAAAGCAAATGTTATCATTCCAGTGCCCCTGGAACAGCGCGGCAAAGGTTTCTATTCAAACCTTTTTGTCATTCCCAAAACGAACACTACACAGATCACCGATTTTCGACACTTTTGCGATAGTTTACCGTCGCACCTAGGATTTACACGTTGCGATGTTGCTACCGCCACCGGATGTGCGTCACTAACGATGTGACCCCGACGATATTTCGGAAGCGATGTCGCAACGTGTAAAGCCCCCCTAAGAGTTTGATAATCATCTCCTTTGTTTCAATTGACATTTCTCATGTTGGAGCCATGATTCATGTCAGTCCACTTGGTGCAGCAGCTCTCCAAGGTGTGATCACTCCTTTTTAGATGCAGACTAACGAGCAGATCTTATTTGATGCAGGTGTTAGTTTTGGAATGAAAATTTACAGGGCGATTCCATATTTTCCTCATAATTGAGTGATTCCATAATTTTTCCCTCTGGTTGGTCTTGAAAAGTAACAGTTACTGGCTAGCACATTGTTTTCATTATTTTTTTGTACTGTTTCTTAAAGCCAGAAAGTTGCCATTTGAAATGACTTTAGGCTGGGTTCACGAGGTCGCTGTTACGTCACCATTTTCTGTGACGTAACAGCGACCTTGTAAGTCGCTGTTATGATCGCTGCTTAGCTGTCAAACACAGCAGCCGAAGCAGCGATCATAACCACGCGCGTCGCTGTGCTGCAACATAAGCAGGGAGCCGCGCACACTGAGCGCTGGCTCCCTGCTCTCCTAGCTACAGTACCCATCGGGTTAATTACCCGATGTGTCCTGCAGCTACATGTGCAGAGAGCAGGAGCCGGCGCTGGCAGCGTGAGAGCGGCGGAGGCTGGTAACGAAGGTAAATATCGGGTAACCACCTTGGTTAACCGATGTTTACCTTGGTTACAGCTTACCGCAGGCTGTCAGACGCCGGCTCCTGCTCCCTGCACATTCAGGATTGTTGCTCTCTCGCTGTCACACACAGCGATGTGTGCTTATCAGCGGGAGAGCAACAATAGAAAAACGAACCAGGGCTGTGTGTAACGAGCAGCGATCTCACAGCGGGGGCCAGATCACTGCTCAGTGTCACACACAGCGAGATCGCCAATGAGGTCACAAAAACCGTGACTCAGCAGCGATCTCAGCAGCGATCTCGCTGTGTGTGAAGCACCCCTTAGTTTGGTGCCATGTCTGTGATCTGCTTTTTTTAAACAAAAGTAAACAACTGAATGAACATCCTCAGAGCCAGGTGAGTCCATAATCTTTGCCAGGGGTTGTATAAAAGTTTGTTGCAGACAGAGTAAGGCTGGTTTCACACTACGTCTTTTTAACATCCGTTGAAAACGTTATTTTAGCGGAAGTACGGATCCTGCTTTTACAGCAAATAACGTATGCAAACGCATCTGTTATTTTGCAGGATCCTGCACTGGATGTTTAGGGGCGGGCATTGGAGTCATGTGATCGGGAGTGAGGGAAACTAGACTGGGAGCCGGCTTCTGACAGCTGCAGACGCTGGTAACCAAGGTAAACATCGGCCTTGGATACCCGATATTTATCTTGGTTACGAGTGTCTGCAGCTGCTAGGAGCAGGGCTGCCTGCACGCGTAACCAACGTAAACATCGGGTAACTAAGAGAAGTGGTTACCCGATATTTACCTTGGTTACGAGTGTCCGCAGCTCTCAGGTGGGGGAGAGAGGAAGGGGAGGAAGGAGGAAAGACAGAGATAGAGAGAGAGAGGGTGAGGGAGGGAGTAGAGAGATAGACAGATCACGCGAGACTGGTTCTGGGCATGCTCAGTACTTTCTGGGCATGCTCAGTACAAAAGCAGGATCCTGTCTATCAGCACGCCAGCGTTCACCTGCGTTCGCGTGCTGTTTAGTCAGGATCCGGTGACTTGCAGTATTTTGACGCAGCTCAAAAACGCTACAAGTAGCGTTTTTGAAACATGTTAAAAAACTGCAAGTCACCGGATCCGCACTATAACGCACGCAAACGCAGGTGAACGGATGTTAACGCGAGTCCATTGCAAATGCATTGAAATGAAAACGCATTTGCACTGGATCCGTACTTCCGCTAAAATAACGTTTTCAACGGATGTTAAAAAGACGTAGTGTGAAACCAGCCTAAGAGGGACTGGGGGATCGGGGGCTGGGTGAATAAGTGTAAGGTTAGTAGAGTAGCAAAAATTTGTGACAGATCCTGGATGGGGGTTAAAAATGATTGTGGGAATATGGTGTGGAGGGCCAGGATTTGTAGAGATGTCACCAGCAATGAGGGGGAGCAGAGAACTTGTTACAAGGTGTGAGCAGGAGAGGCCATGAGATGACAGTGTGCGTGTAGGAACATGTCAAAGGAGGTGAGATGGATGGAGAGATAACCAGTTCCGTAGAGATTAGTAGAATGTGAAGTATTAGGCTACTTTCACACATCCGGTTTGAGCACTGCGGCTCAATCCGGCTGTGAAAACTATGCAACGGATGCGGCGAAAACACCGCATCCTTTGCATAAGTTTTTACATGCGGCCCGTCCGTTTTTTTTCCGGTTGCGGCATGCTACTGAGCATGCGCAGTGGAAAAAAACCGCATGCGGCGACCGGATGCGGTTTTTTCCGCATCGCGCCGCATCCGGCCTCCATAGGTATGCATTGAAAAATGCGCCGCAGCGGCCGGATGCGGCGCGATGCGGTGTTTTTTGCCGGAGCAAAAAACGTTGCAGGGGACGTTCGATCCGGCCGCATCGGCTAAATCTGCCGCATGCGGCCAAAACCGGACCGAACGCAAGCCCCTGCGGCACAATACGGCACTAATGTAAGTCTATGCAAAAAAAAAACGCCACCGGCGTTACAAAAGCCGGTGGCGGTTTTTCTGCAGAACGCCGTATTGTGCCGCAGAGCAAAAATCCGGATGTGTGAAAGCACCCTTATAGAGATAATATTGGAAAGAAACACAAACATTGTTTATAGTGTCTATGTATCCAGTTACCGTATTTTTCGGACTATAAGACGCACCCTGGTTTTAGAGGAGGAAAATAGGAAAATAAATTTTAAGCAAAAAATGTAGTCATGACACTGTTATGGGGCGAGGATCTGCTGCTGACACTGTTATGGGGGAAATGTCCCCAAATTCTCTACTAAGGTACCCTATCCTGGTAATGATGCTCCTGCATTTTATATTATCCCCATCCTTGTATATATGTCTCCCATCCTGGTATAGCCCCCTGTGGCAGACATAAAAACATAAATGTTTATACTCACCTCTCCTCACTTCAGCAACATCGCTCGTCTTCCTGTCTGTGAAAGCAGCAGCGCCGCTGACCTATGTGGAGCCGTGCGCACAGCAATGACATCATCACTGTGCGCACCGCTCTCCACACACATCAGCGGGCCGGCAGACAGGAGGTTATCGCGATGCTGCAGGGAACGGTGATTGGTGAGTATATTTATTCACTGCCCCCCACGCTGATGATTATACGCGGGGAGGCTGTGGGTGATGATAGTTGATATTTTAATCAGTAGTAGGTTTTTCTTTCTTGGTGTGTTCTATGTGATTTTTTCTTGATTATTTAGTGTAGTGACCCGCAAGTGTGAGAATCCGTGCGTGGATTGCGGGCTTCCATATTTTGGACCAAAATATCAACTAATATCTCACAATTGAGGTATGGCACATTTTATCCATTTTTGCAGGATGTGTGTGGACCTTTTGATTCTAGGTGGTATATTGGTCAGCCTGTCACGTGTGATACAAGTATATAGTGCTAACTGACCCGCCTGCCCTAGTGTTGTGCGTCATTTATAAGCCACAATTCAGACACTGTGCATCTCGCTTATCAGTGTGAGATGCAAATGTATAGTGCTGATTAGCACGCCTGACCTAGGTTTCTGGCGTCATTTATAGGTCACAGTTCAGACACTGAGCATCACACCTATCTATATGACGGGCTCCCAGTGCAAGCCTTATTAGTGTGCCAGTTTTTTGCTAAGCAGCCGCTCCCCTCCCCTCTAGGTTGAATGGGTTGAGTGGCTGTGACATCAGCATCTTGCACCTGGGCTGCAGCCGCCTTCAAGAGGAAGGTCTAGTACATTCTGTTTGTGCGTACATCATCTGGTCTGGCACCTCTGGTAGGTGTTTCTTTTTTGATGTGTTCTATGTGTTGTTATTTTTTGTTATTATTTTGGCCTGGTGAGCCATGTTCCTGAAGATATGGAAGTTATATAGTGCCATTAGTGGCTGGCATTCAGACATTTTTGGCTCCTTAATAAAAGGACGCTTGGCTGTGCCTCACCATACAGAGATCGTAAGGGCCTTTGGAAGGTGAATGTATTTTTACTGACCATCAGGCAAGTGAGCAGAGTACCTTGGCGGCCCTGATCTGCATGTGAGGGCAGGAGCTCCCTCTAATTGTGGCAATCAGCCCGCAGAATAGGTGAGAACATATAGATCAGTGGGGTGTGACCTGCAGAATGGGCACTTTTATCCTGCTAGACTGAAGCCACAGTACGTATGCCGGACCATCGCTCCATTCACTCTATGGAGAAGACTGAAAAAGCCGAGCGCTACTTTTTTGAATCAAACCAGATCTCATCTCGTGGCATTGGGTATTCTTAGTAACCCCTGCCCTGGGCAGTGATATAGGTTAGGCCCACCCTTAGCCGATGTTCACAAGTTACGTTTTTGCATCTTTGTAGGAAATACACTATGTACAATATGTGTACATGAAGAGATTATTTACATATATTTAAATGGGTGAAAAATGCTGAAGTATTGACATGCTGCACATTGGGAGGGAGGGGGGGGACAATGCATTTATGGATGAAATATGCAAGGAAAAAAGCAGCAGTGCCTGTGAGCGGCACCAACGTGGACTGCTCTTCCCCATCACCTGACCCCCGGGCTCCGTGACCTCTGGGATCCGGTAATGTCACGTCAACTTCCTGTTCACCTGACATCACCGCGGCCGGCCCCAGTCTCCCTGAGTGAGGCTAGTTTCACACTTGCGTTGGACGGCTTCCCTAGCATTGCGTTGTGTGACGGATGCAACGGATCGTACAAAACAATGGGGTTTTTTTACATTTTTTTTAATTTTTTTTCTTCTTTACAGTTTTACCGGCAGCAGACTATTGTGAACGATCATCTGATCATCCGGCGGCTGGGCACTCAGCTGAACATTCGGCCACCGAGAGACAAAATAAAGTTTGTGATTTAAAAAAAGCATGCGAGAGAGCATGCGCAATGAAATCCTACGGATTGCGCTGCTCACAAAAAAGTTCCATGCTGCATTTCTTCCACCCGACGCAGCGTCAAAATAACGACGCTGCGTCGTCCGGCGGATGCAACGCTGACGCCAGAGTTACAGTGCGTTGTCCATACAAGTCTATGGAGAATAGCGCAGTGCGTTAACGGACTGCGCTATTCTCCATAGTGACGGACTCCGCTGAACGCAAGTGTGAAAGTAGCCTAACTGGGGTGTGGGCGGCGTCTCACGGCTCATCACAGCCCAGCGTCTCTCTCCTGCCCACTCCTCCTTCACTGCAGAGCGCGCAAGCAGAATGATGCTGGGCTGTGACGAGCGGGGAAACTCCGCCCACAGCCCGCTCACTCAGGGAGACTGGGGCCGGCCGCGGTGATGTCACTGGAATGGATCCGAGGTCAGGCGGACCACAGCGCCGCACACAGGCACTATTGGCAACACAAGGTATTTGAGAGAAGCCTTGTTTCTCAATGTTATATGGTTGTGCTCAGTAATAAATAGGGGTGAACTAGCTCTTTAAGCATGAACACCACTTAAGGGTTACTTCTTATGAGGCCCATAGCCGCACTGCCTGTAATATGTATAGGGCCGCTACATGGAATCGCTGGGCATTATGCTGTGACTTGGCGTCACATGATATGTATATCACACACGGACGTGCACTCCTGGGGGCACCAGCACCGCTACATACAGCACCCACCATGGACTGACACTACCTTGGTCTTGGAGCTGCTATCATACTTGTCGTTCTTGTAAACCGTCACATTCCGGTGTTTCTGGGGCCGGGAGCGCTGCACGTTTCCCCTCTGAGAACTCATGCTGTAGCACTGACCCTCTCGAGCTTCCGTAGTCACGGTTCCCACGGTAGATTCAGTAATTGGCCAGTCACGTACTTGTGAGCGCTTTCCTATTGGACTAAACTCCTGTCCGTCAATCTGAGCACAGAGCCCGCCTCCTTATGTTAGAAGCCTATTTTAGCTCACCATCACAGTCAGGCCGCTTTATGATTGGATGACAAGCCAGAACACCAATTATATCATTGGTTGGATTCATATCGTGACGTAGCCCTTTTTCTCACGTTCTTATTGGGTGTTACAGGCGCTAGTGCCCCGCCCACTAATAATAGCAGCGGCATCAGCAGCGCCTGGGGACTCCTCCCCCCGGGTCACTCGGTGCTGAGTCTTGCTGCTATCGCTGCGGCGTCCCGTCTGCTCCACTGCGGCAGCGCCTGTGCGGAAACAGCGTGCTCATTACTGTCCTCTCTCCGGGAGGTGAAGACGTCGCACTGCAGCTGGCACTTTACGGGCGTCACAGCACAGCCAGCGTCTTGTTGACTTGCGGCGCCGGCGGAACGAGTGAACGATCGCATGTCAGCGGCAGAGAGCCAGCATTCCTGGGTATGACGCATAGCGGCGGGCTTGGAGGAAGACCGCAGTGACGTCATTGAGTGTGAGTGACGTCACGCAGAGACCCCTGAGCGGAGCCCAGGCCTGAGCCTTGATCGCAGCAGCCGCTGTCTCCGCACTCCGCAGGTCAGTATTGTGGCGCCCCTAGTGGCGATATAGCATGGCCCTGACTATTCCGGGGCGTCCTGTGCTGTGAGCCCATCAGCCGAGGGCTCTCCCCAGAGCAGCGCTAGGCACTGCTGTACACGGTCATGAGTGATTCCCTGTTATCAGCCATGTTCAGCCGTCACGTGACTGGTTCAGCAGCTGGTCTCCTGCTGTAGGGTCCCGTCTCCTTATACTGAGGTGTAACTTATACTGTGTATAGCGCCACCATACACCGCAGCGCTTCCCAAGGACTCTGTTCCCCAGGCCGTGCCCTCTGGAGCCGCTCCAGCAGTGCTCAGCCCCATAGCTCCTGCTGCAGGCACAATGGATGGCATTGTGACCCGGGCTGCAGTGTTTGTTCCTCTGGAGCAGCCTGTGCCTTGATCCCAGTGTCCCTGGGTGGCTCCTTTGTATTCTCCCCTCCCCCGCTCCCAGTCCTGGGAATGAGTGCTAGAGGGGGGCTCACCAGAGCCTTTGTCATGGAAAGTCCCCATACAACCGGGTCTCTGTAGGGTCTGTGCCTGCCAGAGCTGGGGAATGTAATGGGGCCTTGCAGAAACTGGGGGGTCTCTGTAGGGTCTGTGCCTGCCAGAGCTGAGGAATGTAATGGGGCCTTGCAGAAACTGGGGGGTCTCTGTAGGGTCTGTGCCTGCCAGAGCTGGGGAATGTAATGGGGCCTTGCAGAAACTGGGGGGTCTCTGTAGGGTCTGTGCCTGCCAGAGCTGAGGAATGTAATGGGGCCTTGCAGAAACTGGGGGGTCTCTGTAGGGTCTGTGCCTGCCAGAGCTGGGGAATGTAATGGGGCCTTGCAGAAACTGGGGTGTCTCTGTAGGGTCTGTGCCTGCCAGAGCTGAGGAATGTAATGGGACCTTGCAGAAACTGGGGGGTCCCTGTAGGGGCCTGCCAGAGCTGGGGAATGTAATGGGGCCTTGCAGAGATTGGGGGGTCCCTGTAGGGTCTGTGCCTGCCAGAGCTGAGGAATGTAATGGGGCCTTGCAGAAACTGGGGGGTCCCTGTAGGGTCTGTGCCTGCCAGAGCTGAGGAATGTAATGGGACCTTGCAGAAACTGGGGGGGTCCCTGTAGGGGCCTGCCAGAGCTGGGGAATGTAATGGGGCCTTGCAGAAACTGGGGTGTCTCTGTAGGGTCTGTGCCTGCCAGAGCTGAGGAATGTAATGTGGCCTTGCAGAAACTGGGGGGTCTCTGTAGGGTCTGTGCCTGCCAGAGCTGAGGAATGTAATGGGACCTTGCAGAAACTGGGGGGTCCCTGTAGGGGCCTGCCAGAGCTGGGGAATGTAATGGGGCCTTGCAGAGATTGGGGGGTCCCTGTAGGGTCTGTGCCTGCCAGAGCTGAGGAATGTAATGGGGCCTTGCAGAAACTGGGGGGTCCCTGTAGGGTCTGTGCCTGCCAGAGCTGGGGAATGTAATGGGGCCTTGCAGAAACTGGGGGGTCTCTGTAGGGTCTGTGCCTGCCAGAGCTGAGGAATGTAATGGGGCCTTGCAGAAACTGGGGGGTCCCTGTAGGGTCTGTGCCTGCCAGAGCTGGGGAATGTAATGGGGCCTTGCAGAAACTGGGGGGTCCCTGTAGGGTCTGTGCCTGCCAGAGCTGGGGAATGTAATGGAGCCTTGCAGAAACTGGGGGGTCCCTGTAGGGTCTGTGCCTGCCAGAGCTGGGGAATGTAATGGGGCCTTGCAGAGATTGGGGGGGGTCTCTGTAGGGTCTGTGCCTGCCAGAGCTGAGGAATGTAATAGGGCATTGCAGAGATTGGGGGGAGGGTCCCTGTGGGGTCTGTGCCTGCCAGAGCTGGGGAATGTAATGGGGCCCTGCAGAAATTGGGGGGGGGGGGGGGGGGTTGGGGTCCCTGTAGGGTCTGTGCCTGTCTGTGCCTGTTGGTGCTGGGGATTGTAGTGAGGCCTTGCAGAGATTGGGGGGTCCCTGTAGGGTCTGTGCCTGTTGGTGCTGGGGATTGTAGTGAGGCCTTGCAGGGATTGGGGGGTCCCTGTAGGGTCTGTGCCTGTTGGGGATTGTAGTGGGGCCTTGCAGGGATTGGGGGGGGTCCCTGTAGGGTCTGTGCCTGTTGGTGCTGGGGATTGTAGTGGGGCCTTGCAGGGATTGGGGGGGTCCCTGTAGGGTCTGTGCCTGTTGGTGCTGGGGATTGTAGTGGGGCCTTGCAGGGATTGGGGGGTCCCTGTAGGGTCTGTGCCTGTTGGGGATTGTAGTGGGGCCTTGCAGGGATTGGGGGGGTCCCTGTAGGGTCTGTGCCTGTTGGGGATTGTAGTGGGGCCTTGCAGGGATTGGGGGGTCCCTGTAGGGTCTGTGCCTGTTGGGGATTGTAGTGGGGCCTTGCAGGGATTGGGGGGTCCCTGTAGGGTCTGTGCCTGTTGGGGATTGTAGTGGGGCCTTGCAGGGATTGGGGGGTCCCTGTAGGGTCTGTGCCTGTTGGGGATTGTAGTGGGGCCTTGCAGGGATTGGGGGGTCCCTGTAGGGTCTGTGCCTGTTGGGGATTGTAGTGGGGCCTTGCAGGGATTGGGGGGGTCCCTGTAGGGTCTGTGCCTGTTGGTGCTGGGGATTGTAGTGGGGCCTTGCAGGGATTGGGGGGTTCCTGTAGGGTCTGTGCCTGTTGGGGATTGTAGTGAGGCCTTGCAGGGATTGGGGGGGTCCCTGTAGGGTCTGTGCCTGTTGGAGCTGGGGAATGTAATGGGGCCTTGCAGAGATTGGGGGGTTCCTGTAGGGTCTGTGCCTGTTGGAGCTGGGGATTGTAGTGAGGCCTTGCAGGGATTGGGGGGTCCCTGTAGGGTCTGTGCCTGTTGGGGATTGTAGTGGGGCCTTGCAGGGATTGGGGGGTCCCTGTAGGGTCTGTGCCTGTTGGGGATTGTAGTGGGGCCTTGCAGGGATTGGGGGGGTCCCTGTAGGGTCTGTGCCTGTTGGTGCTGGGGATTGTAGTGGGGCCTTGCAGGGATTGGGGGGTCCCTGTAGGGTCTGTGCCTGTTGGGGATTGTAGTGAGGCCTTGCAGGGATTGGGGGGGTCCCTGTAGGGTCTGTGCCTGTTGGAGCTGGGGAATGTAATGGGGCCTTGCAGAGATTGGGGGGTTCCTGTAGGGTCTGTGCCTGTTGGAGCTGGGGATTGTAGTGAGGCCTTGCAGGGATTGGGGGGGTCCCTGTAGGGTCTGTGCCTGTTGGTGCTGGGGATTGTAGTGGGGCCTTGCAGGGATTGGGGGGTCCCTGTAGGGTCTGTGCCTGTCGGAGGTGGGGATTGTAGTGGGGCCGCCATGTGACCAGTGGTATGTCGCCAGTGAGGCTCTGCATTTGCCTGAGGTTGCTCCAGGTCACGCTAACTTCTATTCTACAGGGTGATTATAAATCATGGCTGCCATCCTCTAATTGTGCAGCATTCTTAACCCTTCACACCAGTGAGGGCTTTTCCCATTCCAGCACAGACTGCAGAAAACAATGCATGGATTAGCAGGGATTACAATCCCTTGTCGTCTTCCCAGCATCTCGCACAGCTCTGAAGTATCTCGGCCCCCTCCCCCCATGGAGCGTCTGGTATTAGTATCCATGGATTGGGGTGAGGGGGCGGACTGGTAGGCACAGGCTGATCCACCCTCTCATGTCTGGAGCACATCTTGTAGGACATGCTCTACAATTAGAGCCAGCGTCTGGAATTCCTGAGGTCACATGACTGCAGCTGAACATGTGACGCTGCGGACATGGGGCAAGCCTGTAATATCACTAATGGTTTACTGGAATGTTTAGTGCGGTATGTGGCATAATGATAGTGCTCTAAATACTTATTGTATGGCCGTGATGGGATTCCACAGGCCATTCATAATGCTTCCCTACAATATTGCTAGGCTGTGCTCAGTGGCTGCCATCGTCGATATGGCTGTGCAAATAAGGTGCCAGAAAACACTTGGCACACCATCCACGTACATCCCTCTCATAGCACTGGTTGTACATGGCACAGCTCATGACATGATCGGCCATACTGCAGGTCCACACGTCCTGGGGTCTCCAGGAATAGAAAAAATAAAGGTAATGGCATTGGAAATATCTAATTAGTAAATCACAGCTGTTTTATGGGGAGGTATTCACTGTAAAATAATGGCCACAGCCTTGCCACACTGACAGAAGCCTGTCCTAGATTGTTAGGCCAGGTACATGTGAGCATGTGCAGTAAGAATCTAGTGCTGTGCCCTGGAGATTCCATACCATGTACGATTATGGCCGAGGCCTTGTCACACTGACAGAAGCCTGTCCTAGATTGTTAGGCCAGGTACATGTGAGCATGTGCAGTAAGAATCTACTGCTGTGCCCTGGAGATTCCATACCATGTAGGATTATGGCCGAGGCCTTGTCACACTGACAGAAGCCTGTCCTAGATTGTTAGGCCAGGTACATGTGAGCATGTGCAGTAAGAATCTACTGCTGTGCCCTGGAGATTCCATACCATGTAGGATTACGGCCGAGGCCTTGTCACACTGACAGAAGCCTGTCCTAGATTGTTAGGCCAGGTACATGTGAGCATGTGCAGTAAGAATCTACTGCTGTGCCCTGGAGATTCCATACCATGTAGGATTATGGCCGAGGCCTTGTCACACTGACAGAAGCCTGTCCTAGATTGTTAGGCCAGGTACATGTGAGCATGTGCAGTAAGAATCTACTGCTGTGCCCTGGAGATTCCATACCATGTAGGATTATGGCCGAGGCCTTGTCACACTGACAGAAGCCTGTCCTAGATTGTTAGGACAGGTATATGTGAGCATGTGCAGTAAGAATCTACTGCTGTGCCCTGGAGATTCCATACCATGTAGGATTACGGCCGCAGCCTTGTCACACTGACAGAAGCCTGTCCTAGAATATTAGGACAGGTACATGTGAGCATGTGCACTAAAAATCTACTGCTGTGCCCTGGAGATTTCATACTATGTAATATCCCACTATCTCCAGGTCTCAGCAGCTGAGCATTCTACTGCACATGCTCACAAGTACTTCTCCTAACATTCTAAGTTGGGTTTAATAAGATGGCAGATCTAAAGCTGTTGTCCAAGACTTGAACATTGCTGGCCTATCCTAGGGCTTAGGCCGTCAATGTCTGACTGTTCAGGGTGCCAGGTGTCGCACCACCAATCAGGTGTTACTCTGTTGACCTCAGGTGGAATTGCTCAAATATGGAGCTGCACAGCTGTCATTGGACTAGTGGTCTTGGCCAGGTACTGTAGGTCACCCCCTATAGATTCAAGTGGGGGGGGGGCGGGGTGTATTTTCACTACCCATGAGCTGCCACTATATAGTTGAGTTGTGCTTGATTTGTCTGGCTGGCACTGGCTGATCGCTGAGGGCTGCTGGGTGTCGCACCCTCACCGATCACACACTAACCTATCCTAAGGGGTACTTCTCACATAGCGAGATCGCTGCTGAGTCACAGGTATTATGACGCAGCCGTGACCTCATTAGCGATCTCGCTGTGTGTGACACTAAGCAGCGACCTGGCCCCTGCTGTGAAATCGCTGATCGTTACACACTGCTCTGTTTCATTTTTTTGGACGTCGGGCTCTCGCAGGGCAGCACACATCGCTGTGTTTGACACCTTACCCAATGACCTCGTTCGCGACTCACGTAGGCGTGCATCTTCGTTGTTTTCCGCGCCCTCTTTTCCGATCGTTGATTGCTACTGCATTCGGATAGGCTGCTTCCATCCTCTGTTCTGGCTTGTAGATCGCAGTACATTTCAGAGGGCTGAATTCACTTGTCCCGGACCGCGTGTAGTAGCAGATCGTAATACAGTCCATTCTGCATTGGGACTGTAGGATGGACAAGGATGGAAGCGCTATTATGTTGCCTTCTCTAAAGGAAAGGCTGCCCAGTCACAACGCAGTTACGACCACCAATCTGAGCAGAGGGGGCATGGAAAAGGCAATGTAGATGCACGCCTATGTTACTAATCCCAGATCTGAACCGTGCTATGTGACAGGGTCCCAGCAACCATCGTTGCTGCGTCATTGGGAAGATCTGACTGTTTGACAGCTCACTAGCGACCCTGTAGCGACGTAAAAGCGATCCTGACCAGGTGGTATCGTGGTCGGAATCGCTGGTACGTTGTTTAGTGTGGCAGTACCCTAAGGATAGACAATCGCCATTAATCAGACAACCCCTTTAACTTTCCAGGGATAAAAGGTATTTACAATATGACTGATTACTATTCTCCGATAACCCCCTTAATCGAAAAGAGGTAATGATGTAGCAGATATGTCATGCAGCCTGGCGCCATTGCTTCAATGTGCTCAGGCCAGAAAAGTTGCCGTTATGTCCTTATCAATCCATTCAGTGACGTAAAAGATCCTGAGTAATGGCACTCCGTCTGATGTTCGGGTTTCCCCTCAGGAAAACAGGTGCAGCCTTTATTGCGTACAGCGGAGATTCTATTTACCTGAGTCATGTGCGAGCTGCAGTCTGTGTGCCGGGGAATGATTCAGTCACTTTCTTCCAGGTCTTCTTTCTTAGACCGTGTTTACATTCAGCCACTTTCCTTCTGAGCCCCTCTTCAAGGATATCTCGGGGCTTTACAACTAATTACCTTATTTTGGTATGACCAGACACCAGATGGTTGTCTGCTGCTTGCTCAGACGACCGGCATGTCTCCTGACTATAGTGAGAACAAATGATCAGGCATACCACAGTTCCACATGCCCGCTCATTCTCTCCTTCTGACATGGGCAATTAGACCTCCCATATGCATTAGTCAGCGTATGGAATTCCTAATCACATAAGTGGAAAGGAGCAGATATGTTAATCTATAGTGTTTAGGCTACTTTCGCACTTGCGTTGGACGGCTTCCATTGCTATCCGCAGCCTTGAGGAATTACGGTAACCGTTGCAGGAATCCGTTATATTCCTCATAGACTTCTATTAGCTACGGATAGCAACGGATGGTTTTGCATTGCATGCGTCCCGCGGCGCATCAGTTTTGACGCTGACCGCACGTGACCGTCGGGCGGATGGAACGCTGCATGTAGCGTTTTTCTGTGCTTGGCGGAGTGTCAAAAAAACGCAACCTGCAGGAATCCGTTGGTGTCCGTTGTTTTTATAATGGACGCCTATGGTGGCGGATTCCGTTAGAATCCGTCTGACGGATTCCGTTAACGCATCCATCTTTACACAACTGCGCATGCTCAGATGTGTAAAGTCAAGGAAAAATAACCTATAACGGATTGCGTTATTTTGTACGATCTGTAGCATCCGTTGTGCCACTATATGCAACGCATCCGTTGCATCCGTCACACAACGCAATGCTACGGATCCCGTCCAACGCAAGTGTGAAAGTAGCCTTACTTGTATCTAATGAGTACCTTTACACAGTGGAAAATATACAGGAAATGTATGTAAACCTATGCATACCGTTCATACACACAAACTCCAGGTGTCTATAGAGCTGCAGCCAATAACTGAGCGGCTATGCACAATTTAACATAAGTCGCTGAGTTCACTGATTGGCTGCAGCACTGTCTTTGTTACATCTGCGCTACAGCCAATAATGGACACCTGGAGCAGTGATGGAGATTTGGTGCTGTCCCTTCTTGGAGGGCGAGTAAGGCTGCTTTCACATTTCCGTTGTTTTGCATCAGTCACAATCCGTCGCCTTGAGGAATTATGGTAGCCTGCAAAATATTTTGCAGGAATCTGTTGTTTTTTTTTTTCCCATAGACTTCTATTAGGGATGGATTGTGACTGATGGCCCTGCATTGCATCCGCCCCGTGACCGATAAATCGTTTACGGACTGTCATACGGTAGGAACGCACACTGTAACGTTTTGTGTGCGGCGAATCGTTTTTTTTACTGTGGGCATGCGCTCAGTAAAAAACCATGGTCGACTGTAAATTCAGTTCCAGCAGCAGGACCGCTCGGCCGGCGGCCGCCTTTTCTGACCGCTCGGCCGGCGGGTGATCAGCTGATTGTGTGAAAGCAGCCTTAGGCAGATTTTATAGCAATCTGCACCTGTGGAAAGCAGCAAAACCCTTTTAAGAACCACTAAACCACAGCCACACTACAACTCCCAGCATGTTGAGTTTTTAGTTTGAACTTCAGGAATAGCTGGAGAAATCCAAGTAGCCATTGTTGCAAGGCATTTGCTTTTAGCCACTTTGATTCTATTGATGTCTTGAAACGTCTTATGCCTCCTAAAACATACAATTTGTGGTCTGACTGGCTTCTCAAGTGTAAAGCATTCCCTCAATCTGGTGCCTGTACACTTTCTGTGATGTTTCCGCGTTCTTGAGTTCCACAATAAGTAATTAGACGCCTTCATAGATCGGTACCAGATAGTACTGCGCCAAAGGTGAAATTAACGTTTGTTTGAAAAAGAATGTGGATTTTTAAATCTTTTCAAAGAGTTGGGGGACTTGAACTCTAATGCTACCTACTATAAGTAGCGTTCCTAAAAGTCAATATCGACCCTGTAACGAGCCTTACCACATGACTTGGGATAAAACGCCAAACCAGAATCTCTATTTCCTGACGTATGTTTTGGGATGTTGCCTCTCCTCAGTGCAAAGCAAGAGATTTAACTTGGCTGAAGGAGGTCTCTAGTGTAGAAGGTGTGACTTGTTTTGTTGAGTAACATGCCAGTGAGTGTAAGGATAATTAAAGGCCATACAATGCTCCTAGAAGTCTCCTTACACTGCCATGACAATCTCCGTAAGGGGAGACGTTGCCCCTTAGACCACAACAAATGTAGAAACACTAGTGGTTTTCCTGGGGATGTTTCGGGGTCAGACTGACCACTTCCTGTCTGAACAGGGGCCTGCTGGATTGTAGAATGGAGAAGAGCTCCTCACTCTATAGCACGGTCAGTAATGTGGAAATGTCACAACAATCCTGGACAGCTGTTGCCCCTACTTCCCACTCTGTGCCCTACCCAGCGAGGAGCCCTTTTCAGATCAACTTTTCTGTTCAGTTAGGACAAGGGGTAAGTCCATCTCTGAAACGTGGGGATCCCTACCATCGTGACTAAAGCTGCTAGTGTTCCTTTGAGATGCAGACTTGGATTTCTCCTGCAACGCAGCCATATATCTAGTCCTGATCTACAAAGACGTTATACTCATCACTAAGTTGATGCCTTGCCTGTATGGGACATGGCAACAGCAGGACCATCTATTTCCATATAGTGAAGAGTATTGTGTTCTTGACGCATTGTAAACATGAGCGAGCCACTACTGGGGATGGGGCATACTCTCTCTCCTTTGCCCTTTCCCAAAATAAATTAATTATGGCGCTTCCCTTTGAGTACTATTCCCCTTCTATGTTTTATCTAGAACCTGGTAACAGCCATGAAACATTAGTTTGATTGACAGGAATTTTGCTGGCGGTTTTTCCACCTTGCTACTATACCTACATACAGGTGGAAGGCCTGCAGCAAAAGCTTTATCTCCTGCTGATCAGCTCTTTAACAAGTTGAGCTCAATGGCCTTAAGTCTTTCAACCTTAAAAACTAACAAAGCCGGTGATCATAGCTGTATTTTGTCCATGTATAGGCTGGGCACAGGAGGGAGACTTCTGCTGCAGGTGGTTACCTCATGGCCAGACACCGGATGAGGAGAAGGCTGGCACAAGGCTCAGCTGAGACATACTGAAGATTTCTTTATAGAATTGTCATTTTAGCTGCGTTGAGACACAATGAGGCAGGAATTGCTGGGATTTATGGTTAGTTTTTGGGTGTTCCTCTCCGTGGACCATTCTTTTGTGTATTCTGCAGGGCTTATCATTGTAAATGGTGATAACTGCGTGCCCATTTGACCAGTACGTAAACCCTTGACCGCGGCCTCCTGTGTGAGGGATTAATATGGCTAATCTGTAGTGGAGTCCCTAAGCACGGCTGACGTGTAATTGGATCAGGCCTTTTGTTTTCTGTGCACTTCATCCAGAAAAGTCCCATATGATCCATAATTATTTTTTAGACGGTGATAGAAGTATCTCCCTCGTGCAGCTCTTCCCAGGCTTGTAATAGTAACGCTATGGCCATGCTGCGTCATGGAATTCCGGCACTGCATACGGTGTGGTGTCGGACTGCCGCTCTTCTACGGCTCACTCGTCTCTTCACAGTGAGGCACTAACTGGCTGCAGGAGTCACTGGGCCCCTGTCTAAGCATTTATTGAGAAGCCTAGCACAATGCAGACTTGGCATTCATTGATCTGCTGCATGGTAATGCATACCCTGTGCTACAGGCAGCCAGCATTGGCCTGTGGAAGTGCACAGCTACCTGCCGGCCAGCGCAGCTTTATTAGTACTTTTGATCTTGGCGTTGAATAAACATCTTTTGAAGTTTGTAAGAAAATGTCTTGCCCTTACAAGCAAAGTAGGAACATAAAGAAGCAGCTCAGCCTGTGCTCTGGAATATGCCTAGCAGGCAACGGTAAACTTTAAAGGTAACTTTTAGGGCGCGTGCCCACGATCAGTATTTGTGGCGGTTTGGACGCAGCATACATCAGCTGTGTCCAAAACGCTGCGATGTACAGTACAAGCATAGTGGATGAATTTCTAGAAATCCCGTGCCCACTGTGCTTGTTTTTCCCACAGCACACGCTGACCTGCGGTGCGTCTTTCCGAGTCGCAGCATGTCAATTGTTTGCAGAGGCGCAAGTGACCTTCGTAAGGAACACAAACACGAGAGAGCAGCGCCTGGATCATGGGCATGGGCCGCTGCGGTCTTCTGCGGAGGAGTCTCGCAGCCCCGCAGGTCAGGACCCACTATGTCCAGGATGCAGCAAGTCCTGATTGTGGGCACGTACCCTTAAGGAGTTTTTTGGACCAGCGTGTCCTTATGCTACTGTGGTTTAAAGGGGTTGTCAAGTTTCTACTTGCTTTACCCCATAGCCTTAATGATGTATGGGGAAACGTGAGCTTTACTTGCCCTTTCTGGTTAGTGCTGTCTCCGCCGCTGATTTGGCTTTTGTTGATTTGCTGTAGTGGCGGTGTCATGTTCACAACACTGCAGCCAATCGCTGAGTTCAGTACACACCAGCTCAGATGTTGTCATTGCAAATCTACAGAGGCCACAATATTCACTTTGGAGTCGAGGACCTAACACCTCTCCCCCTGTGCAGTGGGTACAATGATTTTGGGAAAGGTAAGAAGGGCTTAAAGTTCCCTTTCAAAGTGGGTATTTAGTTTTCTGCAACACATAATCATGGGAAGTCAAACATTAGAAAGTTGCAGAACTCCTTAATACTTACGGTATATCTTGACAATTGAACTTCAGAGAAAAGTGAGAACAATGGCCAAGAGGGCCGACGTGTTTTGTACCTCCACAGCAATGATATTGATGAACCACTTTCACTATTAAACACGACCTGCCAGGCCGACAAGTAGGTGCCTGTCTAATGTTTGTTTTATTATGCTATGTCATGAGGGTGGTTTCTGTAGTGTTTATAAAGTGAACTTCGGATAGTCCTTTCAAGAGGACACTAGTTATGGAAGTCGCACCAGCTTGGGTGTCAGCCATATACAGAGCCTATATGGACCAACCACAGAAACAAAGTGCTGAGACTGGAAGTAGAATGTAGTGGAGCCCTAAAAACGTCTTGAAGACATTACAGAACTCTAATCTGCTTATAGAAGTGAACCCTAAGCTGGCGACTGTATGCCACTGTATAGACCTGTAAGTAGCATACACTAAAGACTTTTGAGGGAGGTAGAAACTAGGAAATATTCATTGTGTGCAAACAGACGGCTCTAATGTGATGTAAACAGGACCGTAGACAAACTGAAGGACTTGCCAAAGTATACATAATATAAAGAGACCTTCCATGATCTGCCAATTTGCTGGGGGAAGTGAGTCTAATATTAGTGCTCATCAATGGCTCATTCTCAATGCCAGTAATTCTACTTTGTTTTATTGTAAAACTGGTCACAATTTACTGAAAACATGACACGCCTGAAACATTATCGTGCAGGTCTTGGAATAGTGAGATGAAAACCTTTATGGCCGGAATACCAATAAATGACCCATATCTGTCACACCAGTTACTTTCACTATGGACCTGGCTTTGTAGTGTTAAATAGTATGGTATTACTACATATCTGAAATCTGTTCTCCATTCACATTTGGTATTATTGGTGGTTTTAAACGTCAGACAATCCAGACTGTGTTATGCAATATGGCCTCCCCAAGCTTTTGTGCTGCAGTCACTCTTGGTGTGGGTGATCCATTTGGAAACAGGCTGCGGTAAATTAAACCGGGATGATGGGGGACACCTGCAGCTGTGTGCTCCCTGATCGGGCCTTGGCGCGCCCTTCCGCCGGGGCCTTGGCGCGCCCTTCCGCCGGGGCCTTGGCGCGCCCTTCCGCCGGGGCCTTGGCGCGCCCTTCCGCCGGGGCCTTGGCGCGCCCTTCCGCCGGGGCCTTGGCGCGCCCTTCCGCCGGGGCCTTGGCGCGCCCTTCCGCCGGGGCCTTGGCGCGCCCTTCCGCCGGGGCCTTGGCGCGCCCTTCCGCCGGGGCCTTGGCGCGCCCTTCCGCCGGGGCCTTGGCGCGCCCTTCCGCCGGGGCCTTGGCGCGCCCTTCCGCCGGGGCCTTGGCGCGCCCTTCCGCCGGGGCCTTGGCGCGCCCTTCCGCCGGGGCCTTGGCGCGCCCTTCCGCCGGGGCCTTGGCGACTGTCTATTCTTTTCTTGTACTGTATATATCATCACATTGGCAGTGTCCATGGTGAGCTTGGCAAGGACCGGTCTATCATCCGAGTAAAGGTTTGGCCAGGAAAGCCTGTGCCGTTTAGGCCGTGTTTAGCTGTAGGTCCGGTTTAGCATGTATATAGATATTAAGCCCTCTTTTCTGCATTCCTTCCATGTATGCCATATTGACTATGTCCGGACTGAGCTTGGCAAGGTTGTTTCTTGCGTTCTGCGGACTCTATTAGATTTCATAGCTGTAGCTTTTCACCAAGGTTTCCCCATCATGCTGAGAAGAATGCAGCCTTAAGACGTGTTTGTCGAGGTATTTTCTATTTTTACGTTTGTATCCTATGGCATTTGGTCTGTAAAATACAAATAAAAGTAAATCCTTCGTGGTCATGGTAACTGAACTGGTTGTCTGCAGAGTCAGGCCTACCCCTCATATTAACTATTGCTGAGAACAAAGCTGGCTTCATAGATTTCAGCTTTATTCCCCATTGCTCGGGGCAGCACGGTGCAGACATTTTCAATAGAATATTCAGACTCTTGAGAAACCTTTCCTTCTCCTGTGATCATGGAAATAAACATGGCTGGTTTTACTTTATAGTATAAAAAGTGCCGGTATGCTAGACAAACTGGTTTTGGCTTATCGAGTCTTGCCTTGGGGGGCTGCACCACCCTCTTTTATCCTGATGGCTAAGGCCCCTTTCACACCAGTTTTTTGCAATCAGTCACAATCCATCAAATATTGAAGAAAAAAAAAAAACTGATCCAGCGACTGGTTTTTTTTTCTTAGACTTGTATTAGCAACAGATGGCCTCACGTTTTATCCGGTGTTTGACGGATCCGTCAAAACTTGTCTGTCAGACAGAGACAACGGACAAAGTAACGTTTTGGTTTGGTTTTTTTTCTACGTTGAAAAATCTAACAGCGACAGATCCGTCGTAATCCATCAAATGACGGAATCCACCGACTGATTCCGTTTTTTTAACTGGGCATGCTCAGATTGGGTGTAAATAATTATGCGACGACGGATCCGTCGCATCAGTTTTTCCACAATCTGCGATGGATCCGTCGAGTCAATATGAATAGGTTTACTTGTATTTAAAGGGTTAAAAAAAAAATTCACAAGCTTGTCCAAAAGTGGAGCACGTTTTGCGCAATTTTCCAAAACCCATAGCATTCTCATTTTTCGGGATCTATGCCTCGGCCTCAGTCTCGAGCTGACGTTTTTAACTGCACCATTTTTGCGCAGATGCTACGTTTTGATCGCCTGTTGCATTTTGCGCAAAATTTGCGGTGACCAAAAAAACGGAATTTTGGCGTTTGTAATTTTTTTGCCGCTACGCTGTTTACCAATCAGATTAATTGATTTTATATTTTGATCGGGCATTTCTGAACGCAGCGATACCAAATGTGTGTATATTTTATTTTTTTAACCATTTAATTTTCAATGTGGTGAAAGGGGGGTGATTTGAACTTTTAGGTTTATTTTTTTATTTTACTAGTCCCCCTAGGGGGCTATAGTGCAGAGCAATCGGATCGCTATCTGCAGATCACAGCAACAGAGCTGAGATCTGCAGATATGGTGCTTTACTTTCAATGCCAGCTGTATTCCAGTGACTCATGTTAGCTACAGGCGTCATCACATGACCCTGTTCTACCATGGCAACCACCGAAAGTCACGTGATCATGTCATGTGACTTGCGATGGAGGCGGGGTAAGTCACTGTCATGGCGGCGCGCATATACATCTCTCTGCCAGATTTTGGCAGTGAGATGTGAGGGGTTAATGGTTGCGGGTGGAAGCGATTCCACCCGCGACTAGCAGGCACACATGTCAGCTGTTGAAAACAGCTGATATGTGCGCGGATCGCCGTGGCCTGCCCACAGCAGGGGGCGTGAATTAACCTCACACGATCCATGACGTACCCAGTACATCATGGGTCGTTAAGGGTACGTAGCTTGGATATTAAAGTTTAAATCATCCATGTCATATAATAAACTACATAACTTTTTATTTTCTTCACAGAAATCAAGATGAATAACCTGTCATTTAGTGAGCTGTGCTGCCTCTTCTGCTGCCCCCCGTGTCCAGGGAAGATTGCCTCAAAGCTTGCCTTCTTACCCCCTGATCCAACGTACACCCTGATATGTGACGAGAGCGGAAGCCGCTGGACTCTACATCTATCAGAACGCGCAGACTGGCAATATTCTGCCAGGGAAAGGGATGCCATAGAGTGCTTCATGACTAGAACCAGTCGGGGGAACCGCATTGCCTGCATGTTTGTGCGCTGCTCACCCAATGCCAAGTACACCCTGCTGTTTTCTCATGGAAATGCTGTAGATCTTGGTCAGATGAGCAGCTTTTACATAGGACTAGGCTCACGGATCAATTGTAACATATTTTCTTATGATTATTCTGGATATGGGTCAAGTTCTGGAAAACCGACAGAGAAAAATTTATATGCTGACATTGACGCTGCGTGGATTGCTCTCCGAACGAGGTAGGTGCACAGATGGTTAAGCAGGATGCTCGCGATACCATTATATTCCACACATGACTGTTCTGTATCCACTGCATGACTAAATCTATCTAGTGATGGACCAGTTCAGTTACTGGTTTATGGCTAAACTGTTCAGTGTTAGGTGGTCTAAATGGCATTACTGGCTCTTCCGACATTAGCTTTAGGGGTACGCTCACACCAGTGTGAAAATCGGAGGAGTGCAATGCGAGAAATTGTCGTATTGCACTCTGACCAATGTTAGGCAATGAGGGCGAGCAGTTGGGCAGCTTTTATCGCATCCAGATTCTGGATATGAGAAAAGCGGCAGCATGCTGCGATTTTCTGCTACAGCCGTATCACTTGCACCCATTCAAGTGAATGGATGCGAGAGATACATCGGACTGCACTCTGATGTTATCCTAGTGCAGTACGATATACGCACAGGCTGACAGTGGAGGAGATGGGAGGATTAACCCCTCCCTCTCCTCCGCAGCGCCTGCACTCAGCTTCACCGCTGTGACCCGATCGCTAGATCCGGTAACAGTCTCATGACACTCAGCTCAGGCTCGCAGCAGAGCCTGAGCCGGGAGCCATTAGCATATCTCATCGGATGCCATACGCTCGTCTGAGTCCAGCCTTAAAGGGAACCTGTCAGGTCCTTTATGCACCCAGAACCACGAGCAGTTCTGTGTGCATATTGCTAATCCCTGCTTAACAGTCCCTGTAGCTATAGCATACATTAAGAAATCTTTAGAAAACTTAATTCTAAAGATCCTTTGACATGCTAATGAGCACAGGGTCTAGTCACAAGGGTGTTTGTTCCCTTGGCTAGTCCACCCCTTAGTATGTAAGCATGCCCATGCTAATGAATGCCCAGCCTCAGAGGCATGGTCTCGCTTACCTCTGCTGCCACTGCTGGTTTTTAGCTCAATGCGCACGATCAGAATGTCCCCGGACGTCTAGTCATATGCGCTAGTTTGAAGCCATGACTCGTACACCCTGTGTCATAGTACTCATGACTGGAAGTCCGGGACTTCTGATCATGCGCAGTGGCAAACAGAGACCATGCCTCTGACGCTGCAAATTCATTAGCATGTTAGGATGACCACAGGGGCATGCCTACATGCTAAGAGGCCGACTAGCCATGAGAACGGTCACCCTTGCGAGTAGTCAATGGCCTTGTCTTTAGACTATTTTAAAGGATCTTTAGAGATATGTAGAAAAAATTATCTTTAACTATGCTTCCTAGATACAGGGACTGTCAGGCAGGGATTAGCAATATGCACCCAGAACTGCTCGTGGGCCTGGGGCCTTAGGGCACCTGACAGGTTCCCTTTAATAGCACCTACAATCCAGAGGAGCAGGGTACCTGTTAGTCCAGTATAGCATACATGAAGAACAATGGTCTCTAAAGGTGGTTGCATTTTTTTTTTTTTCCGCATGCCCTAAATGGCTTAGTATTGGAGGCACAAGCAGTTAAAAGGCAAATAGACAATGATGCTCAAAAGGTGCTTGATTTTTATGGTGTTGTGTTCACCAAAACCACTATAACATCTGCGTAGTCACCAAATATGAATGGGATGTTTGCACAGACATTTATGTAACTTCAGTTTTGCTGGCTGCTACCTCTATAAAAGAGCAGGGATATCTGCAAACTGTCAACTTTAAAACCGTAACTGGACTATTTCTTTAATGATGGAGTTGTAATCTGTAACTACAGGGAGTCTGTGGAAGTCTGGGACACGCCCCTAGTCTTCTGATTGGCCCAGCTTGTTCTCTCCCTCCCCAGGGCTCTCCAGATTAGCAGCTGTGACTCCTGCAGTCTGGACCACTGATAAGTGAGGTGGGAGCAGAGCCATCATATGCAGGAGCTCTGATGGGTTATTTATTTTACTCACATATATAGCACCATTAATTCCACAGCGCTTTACAGACATTATAATCACTGTCCCTGTAAGGCTGCTTTCACACATCCGCTTTTTTTGCCGCATCCGTTGCATAGGTTTTTGAGCCGGATTGAGCCGCAGTGCAAAAACCGGATGTGTGAAAGCAGCCTTAGGCGGGCTTTGCACGTTGCGACATCGCAAGCCGATGCTGCGATGTCGCACGCGATAGTCCCCGCCCCCGTCGCAGGTACGATATCTTGTGATAGCTGGCGTAGCGAAAATTATCGCTACGCCAGCTTCACATGCACTCACCTGCCCTGCGACCGTCGCTCTGGCCAGCGACCCGCCTCCTTCCTAAGGGGGCGGGTTGTGCGGCGTCATAGCGACGTCACCCGGCAGGCGGCCAATAGGGGAGGAGATGAGCAGGATGTAAACATCCCGCCCACCTCCTTCCTTCCGTATAGCCGCCGGCGGCAGGTAAGGAGATGTTCCTCGCTCCTGCGGCTTTACACACAGCGATGTGTGCTGCCGCAGGAACGAGGAACAACATCGTACCAGTCGCGGCACCGGCATTATGGAAATGTCGGAGCCTGCACCGATGATACGATAACGATGCTTTTGCGCTCATTCATCGTATCATCTAGGCTTTACACACTATGACATTGCAAGTGACGCCGGCTGTGCGTCACTTTCGATTTGACCCCACCCACATCGCACCTGCGATGTCGTAGTATGCAAAGCCACCCTTAGGCTCAGTCTAACGTCACTATCTGTATCTTTTTTGGAGTGAGAGGGAAGGGGAGTACCCGGAGAAAACCCACCCAAACACGGGGAGAACATACAAACTCCTTGCAGATATTGTCCTTGGAGGGATTTGCACCCAGGATTAGAAACCTTTTTGCAGATCAGTCAGCTAGATCAGGGA
This sequence comes from Anomaloglossus baeobatrachus, assembly GCF_048569485.1. Lineage (NCBI taxonomy): Eukaryota > Metazoa > Chordata > Amphibia > Anura > Aromobatidae > Anomaloglossus > Anomaloglossus baeobatrachus. The sequence goes on along the minus strand of NC_134353.1, from coordinate 588,191,255 downwards.
ATTACAGACCCTGTGCAGCAGAAAAATGGTAGAAATGTGTTTATTATAGAAAACGTTGCTTAACTGTGCATTTAGGAATGATCTTTTCTATGTGAAGGTGTACATGACCTTTTAACTATATCACCTTCAGGCAATTTGAACACACACCCACAGTCTATAAGAAGGTTAGTGTGTGGGTGCATCTTTAATCTGGCAGGTATGAGGTTAATCTTCAGGGTAATGACTTTCTGACGCCATGCAGCTGCTGTACTTAACTCTTCTACCATGAGGAAATGAACAACCAGAGCCCAAAGAGTGAAAACAGCCAGCTCAGTAGTGTATCAGTATGGAGCCGGCTGTCAGTGCCTGGGATGCGCTTACAGCCTTCACTCACTAGGCTATGCTGGCCACACCCTATGACTGAAAGCCTGAGGCTTCCAGGAGGAATAAAGTTTATTTCCTCCCTGCAGCAAAGCTGAATGCGGTGTTCGCACAGCTTCATCGCTCTGTTAACCTGCAGATAGAACCTATATCTTCAAGTTAACATTATTTTACATGACTGGTTCCCATGAACCAGTCCCTACTTCAAAGTTAACAATATTCGGTAGCAATTAGCTGAACACTTTAGCTCGTTTTGCTTCTAGATATCAGATATATAACAATTATACACATTCACACTAGACTGAGATTTAAAGGCGTTAGCCAGGCAAAATAAAAACTTTACTGTTGGCTTGGTAAACTAAACAAATTAATCTCTACTGGGATTTGGCCCCAGCCGCTCATGGTCTGTGTATAAATCACCATTCAAAGCTGGGACCTGTGATTGGCTGCTGTAGGTGGCTGTCTTCAGCGGTGAATAACAGCTTTGCGTTTTTTGTTTTTTGGGGTTTTTTTTTTTAACTTGCCAAGCAAACAGTAGCATTTCCATATAGTCTAGACAACCCATTTTAACTTCTCCATTGAAAGAGAGAAGTAAGCCACTGTCAGACTAACTGTATATTCAGCATCTTTGTTCTGAGATCTGCCAGGAAGGGGGGGGGGTCTGGACCCGTCCCCCTTACATTGTTTGTTGGTCTTGCCTAATTTGCCAATTTGTTCTCCATCTGATATCTATGGGCATGTGTAAAATAGAGAATGGGCTACTGGTATTGTATAAAGTTGCAAAATTCCTAAAGGCCTCTGTTTCGTTCTGATTACTTACTAGACCATACGCTGCCTATTGTATACATATTTTTAGCCAATCCCATAAAAATATGCAACTCTGCTTGTGGTAAACCTCAAAATCTATGGCCGGACATGCGTTAAGATCTCCATTCTTTGGTTCTTATGTTTAGTACCCTAAGGATACAGCTATGCACCGTATCTTATTACATATCACTCACATCACCTGTGCATATACATAGCCATTACTGTGACTTGTTGCTTCGTGAGTTGGAGTTGCCTGCACTTCCTGGCTCTACTTGATGTGTCAGTAGTACATGTCCTGGCTTGGCTAGTTGACATTAAAGTAACATTTAGTAGGTGAGGCACTTCCGTAGTGATTGCAATCCAACCAGTCGCGTCATAAAGAAGCGTGATGATCAGCAATCATCAGACAATCGCACAAGAATGGCTTCATAATGCCAAGCTTTCCATTGTTGTCTGCATTAGAGAAGTTGTTCAATTGTTCACGGACTAATTATTACTATAAACTAGTTTGGGGCACCAAATTGTGCACCTTTTTTAGGGTAGACTTTTTCTAGCTAATCTGTGTTCTATTAAAGGGAACCAAACATCAGGATTTTGGTATATAAGATAGGGCCAGTACTGCACTGGCTTTATCAGGCAGATTATCTACATACCATTAGTGGGCAGCTCAGATGTTTAGGCTGTGAAATCCAAGTTTATGAAGTTTGAAAATTCATTCACATTTTGATTGACGTGTGCACTTCTTCAGATAATATCCGGGCAGGTTATGCACATAACCCCCTCCCCACCCCCCCCCTGCCACCCCCTCCCTTCCCCCGCCGCCTGTTCCTCCCTCTCTGGCTGTATGCAAATTTCTCTTCAGTTAGTGTCTGAGTTGGTGCCTGCGCATAGTGCTTATCTCGGCGCCATATTTTTGAAGCCCGCATTACATTTTGGTGTCTGAGAGGGCGACGCATGCGCCATCGCTTCCGCAGATCTCGTGACAGCGGGAGCGTGCGCGGTGTGACAACAGGACTGGAGAACAGCTGATCTTACAGATTAGATGCAGTCCTGTTGTGACACCGCACGCGCTCCCGCTGTCACGAAATCTGAAGTGAGGGCGCATGCGCCACCTTCTCAGACACCAAACGGTGTATGCGGGCTTCATAAACATGGCGCTGAGATGAGTGCTATGCGCAGGCGCCAACTCAGATGCCGTGTAACTGAAGAGAAATTTACATACAGCCAGAGGGGGAGGAACAGGTTGGGGGGGGGGGTGATAATCATGTGCATAACCTGCCCGGATATTATCTGGAGAGGTGCACATGTCAATCAAAAAGTGGATGCATTTTCAAATTTCATAAACTTGGATTTCACAGCCTAAACATCTGAGCTGCCCACTAATGGTGTGTACAGACTGTGCCAGTACTGCACTGGTTTTACCTTATATACCAAAATTCTGCTGTTTGGTTCCCTTTAAGCAGAAAAAAAACCTTTTAGGCAAAGAATCTAAAACCAGTTTAACACTAAGTCTTTGGCAATCAAAACTAGGTCATAGTAAAATGTGTCGTAGTGACTGCGTTAATACAAGCGACATGAAACAAGGAAGTGGTTGTTGCCTATTGGATAACCCCTTAATGGGACATGAGAAGTAGAAAAATTGAAACTAAGGGGGGGGGGATTGGCTACAAGAACCATGGATTGGAGATCACTATGCATATCCGGCCATGAATTTTCAGGTAGAGTAAACCGCCCCTGCCAGTTGTAGATCCCGGCAGAGAATGCAGTGCTGGGATGGAGAAGTCTGCCTGGATATATAGACTATTAAAGGGAACCTGTCAGGACCAATCTGCACACAGAACCACGAGCAGTTCTGGGTCCATATTGCTAATCTCTGCTTAACGGTCCCTGTATACACTAGGAGAGAGAGATCTTTAGAAAAAGTATTTCTAAAGATCTTTTCCCATATGCTAATGAGCGAGGGCACTAGCCCCTTGGGCGTTACTTCGGGCTAGTCTGCTCCATTAGCATGTCAGTACATCCACAGGGGTGTACTAACATGCTAATGAATACGCAGAGTCAGAGATTGATCTCACTTCTCATGGGTTTTATAGACTTGTAGTGAAGAGCGAGCACTACATCGCTTGGGTGCTCGGTTCTCTGATGCAGGACTTTCGGATGAACATTCGATTGTTGGCCTACTGAAACCTCATACTTGCTTTACACTATTAAATTGTGAAAACCATAAATTCAGCACCGTATCCGCTCCTGCAGACTGCAGTACATGAGGACTTGTGGGGGTTCATGCAGGGGACTGTTGCATAGACGTCTATTCTCCCATGTTCTTCTATGGGCCACCTCTAATGCAGTAATCACAAGCTTTAAATCATCAAAGGAAAACTGTTTAAAATGTTGGACATTTGCCTTTTTTTTAATAATGTTACTCAAAGTACAGAGTGGGGTTTTTTTGTTTTTTTTCACCCATGAAATTTGCATAATGGATGCTTGTTAGTCTCCAGTTGCTGCTCTGTTCTGTACCGCGTCTGACTTATTCCTTATCTTCAGGTATGGCATACGTCCTGAACATGTCATTATATACGGCCAGAGCATAGGAACTGTCCCCTCTGTGGATCTTGCTGCTCGATATGAAAGTGCTGCTGTGATTCTTCACTCTCCGTTGACCTCTGGGATGAGGGTTGCCTTCCCAGACACAAAGAAAACCTATTGCTTTGATGCATTCCCCAAGTAAGTAACTTTATTCTCTTGTATTAGATGTTCTCTGCACTTGCTCTCCACGATTCCTGTATGAGCTACTGGGATCAAAAAGTGGTTGGTTTGTGGGCAACCATTGGTGAGCACCCGGGTTTGTGGGCAACCATTGGTGAGCACCCGGGTTTGTGGGCAACCATTGGTGAGCATCTGGGTTTGTGGGCAACCATTGGTGAGCATCTGGGTTTGTGGGCAACCATTGGTGAGCATCTGGGTTTGTGGGCAACCAGTGGTGAGCACCCGGGTTTGTGGGCAACCATTGGTGAGCTCCCAGTAATGTTTGACACTGAACGTGTGAAGCTAGTCTTTTCACGGTATCTAGAAGGAATGTAGAATTGACCTCATCCTACCTTATGCAGAGGTAGGATTCAGCATTTTCACAAAGGAACGTGTGCCATTCACTGAGGAGACTTCTGCAGATGTCCCACAAGGGTGGATCCTGCAACTGAAAAGCCATTCCATTTATCGGACTTGAGTGGCTTTGGCTGCAAGCACATGCTTTTCTGCAAGGTTATTCCAATCAATGGGGCTTTTGTGGAAATATCTGTAGTGCTTGACTACACCGTAAGGCCTAAATACATGGACATACCCTGCCACAAGACTTGAATGTTTTTTGTGGTGACAGGTGGGACAAGTGTAGCAGGATAAGGCTGCATAGGACCAATGGGCTAATTATGCAAAGCAATGGGGCAGATGTTCCATTGCTTTATCCTTTTCATATTATAGGACTTGCCTGTCTCTGTAATTTGATTTTGGCAGATGGGGTCCTCTAAATTTGGTAAATGTGACAAGCTGCTCCACCATTGTACTCTCAATACTAAACCAATTTTAAGAGCTGACCTTTGATAGTGCAAATTGTTTTTGCCACCAAATTTTGGAACAGTGTCTATAAAAGTAAATTGTGTACTGATGGGTGAGTATGCTCCTTACTCATTCGAGCACCTGAGTTTCCCATCGACTTCCATTATACCTGGTTCATGCCTGAAAACCCCCAATGCTCGATCGAGTGGCAGCACGCCTGCTGATCACCATTGTGCACCCTTTGTAAATTCCAACTAAGGCTAAGTTCACATTTCCGCTAAAATGTATCAGTCACAATCCGCTGCTCTTGTAAACAACGGAATCCGTTTAGCGGATTCCGTTGTTCCCATAGACTTGTATGAGCAGCGGATTGTGACTGATGATGCTGCGTTGCACCCTCCGCCCGACTGATCAGTCGTGGAACGACTGACCGCCGGGCGGGAGGAACGCAGTATGTAACGTTTTTTGAGCAGCGCGATCCGTCGGATTTCGCTGCACATGCTCTCTGGCTCCCTGCACACGTCACCAGCTTTGGTTGGTTACCCGATATTTACCCTGGTTACGGTGCAAGGAGCCAGCGCTAAGCGGTGTAGGCCCGTAACCAAGGTAAATATCAGGTAACCAAGGTAAACATCGGGTGCTTTGCTACCCGATATTTAGTCTGGTTACGTGTGCAGGGAGGCCGACACTTCCCCTCTCGGCCCAGCCCCCTCCCGCACTCCGCACATGTGTGTACACACACACACACACACACACACACACACACACACACACACACACACACACACACACACACACACACACACACACACGTCCCCAGCCATGCAGACAAGCACTGCCACTGACACCCTCGTCTGGCCCCGCCCCCACTCGGCTCCGCCCCCTCCTGCACTCCACACGCGCGCGCGCACACACCTGTCCCCAGCCATGCAGACCGCAGCACTGCCACTGACATCCTCAGTGCCTGGCCCCGCCCCCCACTCGGCTCCGCCCCCTCCCGCATTCAGCATGTGTATACACTCACTCACACTCACTCACCTGTCCTGCAGTCCCTGCGGCACAGACGTCCTCAGTGCCACGGCCCCGCCGCTCAGCTCCCCCTCCCCCCCCCCCCCGAACTCCGCCCCCCGCACATAATGGAATCCGACAGAATTCTGTTCTTTGTCATCCGTTGTACAGCATTGAACAGCGCATCAGTCACATGCGTCAAGCGACGCATGTGACTGATACAAAACAACGGAAATGTGAACTTAGCCTAAAGCTGCATTTTCCGTGCAACATAAGGCTATGTGCGCACGTTGCGTTTGTCCCTGCAGATATTTCTGCAGCGATTCTCACGTGCGCTTCAAATCGCTGCAGAAACAGTCCGTAATGAAAAGCCAATTTCATGCGCTCTGGATGCAGCCTCTCCCATAGACAGAGCGGGGACTGCATGCAAAGCGCAGGAAAGAAGTGACATGTCACTTCTTAGAATGCGCGCTTCGGGCAGCAGCCGAAGCACTGTGCTCTAATACGCCACGTGCGCACAGCTCCTTCATAATCTTCATAGATTATGCAGGGGACGCAGGACGCATGCAGTTACGCTGCGGTGCAGATCGCAGCATAACTGCATGCAAATACGCAACGTGCGCACATAGCCTAATAGTGAAGGAAAAATGTTAGTCCATTTCACAATTATCCTGCTGTGTAAGGCCTCATTCACATGGCAGTATTTGTATGCCAAAGCCAGAGTACAACTTGCAGGTAAACTATAATTGACTGAGGTTTTTTTGTTTTGTCTTTTTGGGGGGGGGGGGTTTCTCCCCTGTTTTCGGAGAGTCTCATGGTTTTGGCATCCAAAATGACAAGTAAATGAGGCCTAAATGGGCTGCTGATCACCCACTGAACGAGCAAACCGCTCATTCATCGGGTGAGATGATATATTGATTGTTCTCAGCAGTGTCCTGTTTACACACGACTAAGCACCATCATAAACAATCAGAAGAAAACTAAACCTGTCTGTCTTTGTATTTAATCTCAATTCTATAATCAATTAACCTATATATAAATTATCCATTTGGGTATATATGGGGTAGCTAACCCTTCATTATGTATACACCTGAGGAAGGGGATGGATTGTCTCAAACAAGTGGTGTCCGTTTTTATTGCTACTTTTGACATTTAAATGCTTTTTTTCTATTAGCGTTGTCAGCATTCCTGATCAGCAGCGCACCTAAACCGCAATTTTTTCCTTTTTATCCCTATACTGCTGAGAACAATGGCAGCCTATTCTAGTATAGATCATTTCTTTAGGTCTGCCTGTTTATACAGGAATGTAAATGACCGGTAAACTAACCAATTGGCGATCAGTGGTTGAATTGTGCCGCTGGCTGGATAAAAAGGAAAAATTGCGGTTTAGGTGCGCTGCTGATCAGGAATGCTGACAACGCTAATAGAAAAAAGGATTTAAATGTCAAAAGTGCACCCAAGTCTAAAGCCGCTGTCACACTGCGTTATTGCCTACGTTCACTGGCTTCGTCTTGAGTTTCCGTCTGAACCACCCTCTAAAACGGGTTTTGGACGCATTCGCCAACAGGGCCGTTGACTAATTGTGCAGAAGGAGTCAGTGTGCACCATTTTCGGGCATATGCTTTCTGTAGGCACACCCAAATGTAGTAGACTACGTCTTGGTGTCTGTCGGCAGAAAGCGTGTCCACCTGAAAATGGTGTAAGACAGGGCATACAGTGACTCACTCTGCTCCATTATAGTCAATGGTCCCGTTGGCGCATGTGTCTGAAACTCGTTTTGATGGGGGTTTGGATGGAAGCTCCGATGAGAATGGTAAATGTAGGTAATAATGCAATGTAAAAAGGCCCTAGTACAACTAACTACAGAAAGCAGGTGTGATAACCATAGTTTAGATGCTCCCCATGTTACTGCTTTTTTGTTTTTGTTTTTTTTTTTGTTTTTTTTAACCTTTCTTGTACAAGCATGTTGTCATGATGCATCTGTCATTTGTATTCCTAAAGAACTACCGGTCTTCTTTCTTGCAGCATTGACAAGATTTCCAAAATCACGTCCCCAGTACTGATAATCCATGGCACCGAAGATGAAGTCATTGACTTTTCACACGGCCTGGCCCTGTTTGAGCGCTGCCAGAGGCCGGTGGAGCCGCTGTGGGTGGAGGGAGCCGGACACAACGATGTGGAACTCTATGGACAATACCTTGAGAGGTTAAAACAGTTTGTCACACAAGAGCTTGTGAATATGTAAACTTTCTTGTGAGGGCATCTTTCCCTATGGCAGTGGAAAGTTTGCATCAAGTTTCGTGATGCTCTCGGGCCACCAAAGGAGTTAACCGACCATGTTTCTATTTTGTTTTGCTGGACTGTGAGCCATAGAAGACTTAGTTTTTGTTTTTCTGAACCTGATAGTCTGTTTGCAAATTATATTGGCTGCCTTAACAGATGTACAGGTAATGTGACAAAGGGGATGTTCCCTTGGGGACATGTTCTACAATGTAATGGCGTGAAATCTGAAACAGGGCCATTATCTGTTGATTTCAGCCTTATCCCCTTTTTCGTTTCTTATGCTATTTGGTCATTAGCTGGTGGACACAAATCCTCTGCTCATTGAGGCTAATAACCCTGCCTGGGCATCCCCTTTTAATGCCAGTAATGAAGGTTTTTATACCAGTATTAGAATGTGCAGTCAGACTTCTGTATGTTGGGCCATTTTTATATGTACACCTTCAGATTGCGCGCTCTTCTACATCACCAAGAGGCCATAGAAGAATCGGCTCACGGTAATGAACAGCACGTCAATATGTACTGTATCTGGACAAATCGTTCTTGGATTTTCCTGCATCATGTGCACAGGATCCTCTCCTGACAAATTTGGTGGGCATTTAAACCTATTAATTTGAATGTCTGAAATACCGGGCATATCGCACGAGTAGAGTATGTTGCCATGTAACTCCTTTGCCCCTTCCAATGTGGTTAAGCAATGCGAACTTGTATCTCCTGGTCTGCTCGGCACTGATGTTCTTTAATATCTCCAAATGCTTGGAAGAACTGACCTAATGGCCTGATTTAGTTACCGATGTCACACTTCATGCATGGAGTTCATTACCACTAATGTCTGAATTTACTTGAGGTGGTGAGGCTGGATGGGGAGCATCCATTTACAATGGCCTGATTGCACTTTTTAGCGGTATGTACAGATTACGAAGTGATGTACTCTTCATTACATTGACAATACTGGTAAAGTCCGTTGTTTTTCTTCATGTCTTAAGGAGACCGAGTACGAGGTCTTGTTTTGAGAAGGTTTGGCCCCCTTAATAGAACAGGCTATGGATTGAGCGATAATACAAGGCTTTAGCTCTTCTGTAGACTGACTTGGCCAAGATCTCCAAGTGAGTCAACTGTGGCTACAGACGTTTCCTTTGGACACACTGGGCTGGAATCCATAAACTCCAAAGTGGGCCTTTATTTTTTTATTTTTTTTTTGTTTCTTAAGCAGATTTTTTTTGTTCCAATTTCAGTCCCTTGTTACCAGTCTTTTGTACTTTGGCAAAAGTTGACCTCAAAAAAACACACAAGTGTAAACTCTGCCATAGTTGGTGTTCCTGCAGGAGTTGCAGGTCACGGTTGGAACCTTTTTGCACTGCGAGCCAACGTAATGGGAAGCTGCTGCATTTCTAGCAAATGCTGGGGTGGCAAACGTCACGCCTTCTGATACCACTGACCATTATCCAGGCAATGCTGGAAATCCGTTCAGGTAGATCATTCTTAAAGCGCAACAGATCATTTTGTAGACATCACTGACTATTCTAACGAGACTTTGTAATCGGTTTTTTTGCAAAGTGTTTGCATTATTCAATAAACTATGAGCGATGGTATACATTCTTTTTTTTTTTTCCATATCACTTTACAAAGCAATGTTTTGACTTTTTCTATCAACAGGTTAATGTTTTGTATTTTTTTTTCTTTTCCATTAAGTTGCCTGTCCTTCAATTTTGAGTTTTGCTTAAAGTAACGATGATGAATGCAACTAAAGTACAATGTAATGATGTGTAGTACAGTTTGTGAATGGATAATACACTGTGGATACATATAAAGGCCTTATTTAGTGTAGTAATTGTGGCTGTCTGGGATTGTATACAGTTTAATCATATATTATACAGAATTGCATTGGTTTAGATGTTACCCAGTAAAATCTATAATGACTCTGTTTCAGTTGTATTTCTAAGCATTGTGGGGTTCAGAGTGCAGAAGAGCCACAATCTAAAGACTGCAGGGTTCCTCATCTTTATTTAGGGCTTATAATTGGCGCTTTACTACATTCACAGTGGAGAAGCCTATTCTCTTAGTAGGGGACTTACCTGGTCATACACATGAGGCCATATTCACACGAACTGAGTGCTGTACACGGGAAGGAAAAAACCTATTGTGTTTTTTGTTTTATATGACACATTGGATTATAAGACACCCCAAATTTAGAAGAGGAAAGTAGGAAGAAATGGGTTTTAATGTTAAAATGAGGGTCTATCTTACAATGCTAGTGTCTTGTAATAGCTCACCGACACCATGGGGGGGGGGGGGGGGGGTTAGTGGCAGCAGTGGCGCGGTTCAGGAGGGTCACGAGGCAGGGTAGGGGGGATACTGCGGGTTCAAAGGAGGGGGTGTCACGGGTCAGCGATGCGGCAGGTGCCATTGTAGGCGGAATACGCGGTCGATCTGAATCGCCTGCTGTTGATGAGATTGACTTCAAGAAAATGGCGGCAGAGGCGTGTGTGCAGATAGGATTCTATGGCCATTTTCTTGAAGACCATTGTGTCAACCACTAACTTCAATGGAGCCTGCTGTCAGATCCATGGTGCCTGTTGCATTGCTGAGCCTCTGTCCTGAGCGCCTCCACTGCAGTGACACCCCTCTCATTTGAGCCCTCAGTATTGCCGACCGTGCTCTGGTTAGCCATATCCCGATTATAAGATGCACCCCCATTTTACCCCCAGGTTTTTTTGGGGGAAAAGTGCTTCTTCTAATCTGGAAAATACTATAACCTCACATGGACAGTGACTAAGCTAATGTTCTATAATTTGGCTGTTTGGATGAATGTATCTTTACATTTTTTTTGTCACACGCACCCAATGCCCACATGAAGACAACAATTATTCCCCATACCATCTTTGTCTGTATTCTGAATGAGACTTGCTCCTTAAGTCTGAATGCAAAAAAAGGATCCTAAACAGATCAAACACATAAACAGCTGTCATTAATATGGGAACTGTATTTGTAAATTGTAGTCATTGCTGATGTATAAAAACAAATGGCAAACACATAATTTTTCAATCTTCATTAATAGATAAAGGCAAAGTTGTTAGTTTTTTTTGGGGATATATACCAGTGTCAGCTTGGCCTTGGTGGGTATTTTATTTTTACAGACAGGCTAAAGTTGCTGTCAGACACTCTGGCAGAGGCTCATCATACCTGAAACCAAGTCTTGGCCATTTGCATTGCACTGGTGTCATCCTCGTTCTCTGACATCATTATTAGTGATGAGCAAGTATTACCATGCATGGGTGCTCGGTACTTAGTACTCATAACGAGCAGTTAGGCTACTTTCACACTTGCGTTCAGCGGAGTCCGTCACTATGGAGAATAGCGCAGTCCGTTAACGCACTGCACTATTCTCCATAGACTTGTATGGGTGATGCACTGTAACGCAAGTGTCAGCGTTGTATCCGCCGGACGACGCAGCGCCGTTATTTTGACGCTGCGTCGGGCGGAAGGAACGCAGCATGTAACGTTTTTTGAGCAGCGGAATCCTTTGGATTTCACTGCGCATGCTCTCTCTGGCTCCCTCCACCCGTAACCAGGGTACACATCGGGTAACCAAGGAACCCTGGTTACGTGTGCCAAGAGCCCGACACTTCCCCGCTCCCTCCCACACACAAAACACACACTCTCACCTGTCCCCCAGCGATGCAGTCCCCACGGGACTGACGTCCTCAGCCATGGCCCCGCTCGGCTCCACCCACTTCGCACTCCGCCCCCCGCACACATTGTCGGCGACCGAACGATCAGCTGATCACCCGGCAGCTGGCTACTGGGAGCGATCGGCTGATCACCCGGCGGCTGGCTACTGGGAGCGATCGGCTGATCACCCGGCGGCTGGCTACTGGGAGCGATCGGCTGATCACCCGGCGGCTGGCTACTGGGAGCGATCGGCTGATCACCCGGCGGCTGGCTACTGGGAGCGATCGGCTGATCGTTCACAGTAGTCTGCCGCCGGTAAAACTGTAAAAAAACAAAACGGATTCCGTTGTTTTGCAGCATCCGTTGTGCCACTATATGCAACACATCCGTTGCATCTGTCACACAACGCAATGGATACCATTCAATGCAAGTGTGAAACTAGCCTTAGTCGCTCAGACAGGCATAACTTGTGTATAGAGTAAAATGGACATCAGTGGGAACTAGAGTGGTTTTTTTTTTCTTCCCTCCAGAAAGTTTTCTTGAAAAATGTTCAAGTTGCCCATTGATGGTCATTTTACGCAATACATGCTTTGTGCCCATCCGAGCGTCTAAATGCTCGTTATCAGTTCTAGGCACCAGCGTGTGGTGGAGCTCGCTCATCAGTAATCATTATCACTTAGTTGGCCACCATCCACTTTTGACAGTTAGCCAGTTCTGTTGAGTTGGGTGGGGCTGGCTGACGGTTTTTGATTAGAATATCAGTTTGGTTCGTGTCAGTAAAAAAAAATAAAATATAATAAATCCGGTCCGTTTGATTAGTTTCTCTTAGATGGGAAAATAGAGTAATTTTCGGTTTCTCCCCACGGACCTGTAAATTTTGATCAGATCAATATCCAACAAGTCTGTTCTTTTGGGTAGACCACTTGGTCTGAGTTAAATATGGGAGCTATGAACTAATGGATTTATCCTAGCATTCACACTTATGATATCTGAGCCATATGGATGGTGCTTGCATAAGAATAATTGATGGCTGAATGAGCCTGAAGTATATGCTTAAACAAGGGTCATAAGAAGAAAAGGATGCTAACACTAACCAAATGGGGTAAAATGGCTAAGCATAAGTAGAAATCCCTAAATCCAAATTTCTGTTATGAATAGATGTGAACAAAAGGAATGAGTGCATCACTGTATACAAGAAGGATAGTATAGGTTAGTGTCATCAGCACCTGCACCATAGTTTCTATCTATATGGGGGTTTAAATGGAAACTACCTTAAGGGTATGATGGTGTAAGGCTATGTGCGCACTAGAAATGTCATGTTTCTCAAACTTTCTTGAGAGACATTCTGGGAGCAGAAGATTCTTGCATCTGCAGAAAAAATCCGCACCAAATTCGCGGCAAAAACGCATGCGGGTTTGCCGCGAATTACCTGCGGATTTTTATGAATGGGTAAGTGCAAATCCGGGGGTAATCCGCAGGAAATAATGAACATGCTCATTTTCTCAAGAAACTTTCCTTGAGAAAAATTCGCAGTGTGCGCACACCTATTTTTTTTTTTTTTTTTTTTTTTTTCCCCATAGGTTTTGCTGGGAAATGTCTGCAGAAAGATTCAACACCTTTCTCAAGAAATTTCCGCAGCAAATCCGCGGGTAAAACGGTCTAGTGCGCACAAAGCCTAAAGCGGATATCTATCTCTCCATCTGCCTGGCGGTAGCTTGCGCCAGTGCTGGCATAGCTTCCAGGGTAGGGTTTCTTGGCGCCTTTTCTGATGGGTATCCATTTGGTTACACACCAAAGCTTAACGTGATACTTTTACTTATCGGGCACTTGGTGCTATGGTATTTTCTCTTTCCAAGAAACATTAAAGACCTTTTTACTTTTTTTGGGGGGGAGTTACTATCCTTTGCTCCAGTGTCTCATAAAACTGATATTGTGGTGTTTTTTTTTAAGATTTTTGTTTTTCCTCATTTGAGGGGAAAAATAGTGTCCTGAATATGCTTATTATAGATATTAAAATGTTTTTTTGTTTTTTTTTTTTTCCATGAGACTAGCCTACAGCTTGTTAGTATTTGCTGGTACATACTGTATGTCAAACACCATGTTACCTAGCGATAAATAGCACTTTATTGGTTTTATGTTCCCTATGTTAAGGACACTGGACAGGAAATATTCAATCTACACGTACAGCAATGTCAACATGCGCCAGAAATTTGGGAATATTTCTAATACCTGCTTGGTTTTGTGCCATGAAGAATTAGGTAGATTCTACTTGTTTCTATGCGCAAATGGTGCATTGTGAAGTGTCCACTGCAGAAATCTGCTCCGCATGTATGAACAAGGTTATTTGTACAGCACGTACTTGGGAATTTACAAGTATCATTGAAATGTATAAAAAAAGTATTACATTTGTGTGCCATTTCTGGACCAGAGCTCAACAGCAACAATCATATGGATGCATCTGCCCTTAAAGATAATCTCTCAGCAGCACAATTTTGACATAATCCCTGTTTTCTCTGCTGTAGAAGTAGCAATGTGGTGTGGTGTATAACCCCACCCACACCTCTGATTGGCTACTTCTAAATTGCTATCAAGCTGCCAATTGGTGGTGGAGGCGGGGCTATGCAGATTAGCCTGACTTGCAGGTGTCACCTAGTCCTTTAGTGATAAGCTACTGATAAAACACTGATTGTAATTAAACTACAGCAAGCTGCTGAGCACTTCTTGGAATAGAGGTCTCTGCACCTACATTATGCTGCTCTCAGATTAAACACAACCTTGATGACGGAGTCCCTTTAAATGTTCCTGTCCTTCCACCGAGTCTTACCACACTTATCAGTAACTGATTTGTATAAATGAGGACAGATTGTTGTGGATGCATCCATTGTAGAAGAAAAAAAGCCGATGCTAGTTTGGAATTAATGAAGGAAAAAGATAAACATGCCCTTTCTGTTGAACCTCATACAGAGGATAGGCTATTTCCTGTAAATATGTGGGCGTCCTCAGTCATGTGATTATCCTAAGTAGATTTAGTCCGAGCTGCCCAAAGCCAGATGTAATGTGGCATCACTATACGATGTCCCCAAACAGAATCTCATGCCCTGAAGGGCACAGAACTGCTTTTGATGAGGCATTATTGGTTTTTCCTCTCACAATATTTTGTATCTACTTCTGGTTTTGGCTCATCAACTTACATAGAAAGTTGTGGAATTGACGTCACACCAAAATTCTGAATTCACATTGAAATTCTGCAAAAAATCACATTATAAGGTGAGTAAATGAGATTCTAGCAAATGGTGTAAATCTGAACGGTGCCTGATTTTTCTTTTTGCAGATAATTAGGGCTTATTCACAATGTTGCCTTTTTGCTCCAGAAAAATAAGTGGCCTTTTCAGTACCAGCAGAGTGAATGAGATCTCATTACATATGACATACATACTGCGGAATTTTTCCTTGTAGATTTAAAATTTAACCCCTTCACGACATAGGTCTAGTCCCT
This sequence comes from Anomaloglossus baeobatrachus, assembly GCF_048569485.1. Taxonomy (NCBI): domain Eukaryota; kingdom Metazoa; phylum Chordata; class Amphibia; order Anura; family Aromobatidae; genus Anomaloglossus; species Anomaloglossus baeobatrachus. Next base: position 588,176,083 of record NC_134353.1, on the reverse strand, counting down.
GACGTTGATGTGGGCTCGCAAGCCAAGCCTGCATCTTTCCCTGCAGATGATGGTTGAATTATTCACCCATCATGTGCCTCTTAAGGCCGCTTTACACGCTGCGATATCGGTACGATATCGCTAGTGTGGGTACCCGCCCCCATCTGTTGTGCGACACGGGCAAATCGCTGCCTGTGCCGCACAACATCGCCCAGACCCGTCACACTACTTACCTGCCCGGCGACGTCGCTGTGACCGGCGAACCGCCTCCTTTCTAAGGGAGCGGTTCGTTCAGCGTCACAGCTGCGTCACTGAACCGCCGCCCAATAGAAGCGGAGGGGCGGAGATGAGCAGGACGTAACATCCCGCCCACCTCCTTCCTTCCTCATAGCGGCCGGGAGGCAGGTAAGGAGAGGTTCCTCGTTCCTGCGGCGTCACACGGAGCGATGTGTGCTGCCGCAGGAACGAGGAACAACATCGTTACTGCTGCAGAAACGATATTTGAGAATGGACCCCCATGTCACCGATGAGCGATTTAGCACGTTATTGTGACGATACAAAATCGCTCAGGGCATCAGTCGCAATCCGCCACTCATACAAGTCTATGGGAAACAACGGGATCTGCCAAACAGATTGCGTTATCAGAGCAGCGGATTGTGACTGATCATAAACGGAAATGTGAACCTAGCCTTAGCAGAAAGAAAGTACAATACTGTATCCACAAATGCAAATTGATACACGCAATATAGTATATACTGTACTGTACAATGGTATACAGTACATATGTACAAAAAGTTACCATGCACTCGTCTGGTTCCGTCCTTTCACCACGCTCTGGGGGTGAGTTTTTGCTCTTATTGCAAAGCATTGCTCTTAAACCAAGTTACAAATGTCTAAAAAGCTTTGCTTGTCTTGCAAAACGCTCTCAAACCAAGATACTCTTAAACCAAGGTTCTGCTGTACTAGAAATAGCAGCTTATGCAGTTACAGGTCACAAAATCACCATGACTAGTATTGAACTGGGTTGGCAAGGGTCCACCAGTAACACTGACTTTTGGAGGGTCCATTGATCAGCTACATGCACATACAGTATATTACCCTCTTTCACAATTTTCCCTCTGCTTCTCTAATTATTAGCTGGATAGTGTGTTGGAAGAATGATCAAATGCTGTCTGTACTTGGTGAATCAAGTCTATTGTCCCAAGTACTACTCATGTTGTAAGTGGCTTACTCTTGCACAGAGGCCCACCGGGAAATACGCCGACTCTCTAGTGGGCCAGTCCAAGCTTACCATTGACCAAATTCTGATGTGACCAAGAAGCAAGAGATGCGGGAAGACTGCTGAGAATTAGTGTACTTTGTCTTAGGCCTCTTTTTCACATCCGTGAATATCACACACGTGTTGTACAGACGCGTAAAAGGTGCGTATGCCCCTCCATCTGCTGTAATTTTGGCACATGAATTTTCTCCGTGTGCTATCCAGGAGAGCAGGAAGTTTCTGCTCACCTGTCCCTGGCATGGCTGTCCGAGGTGCTGATGTCTTCCGCTCTCCAGTCTCCGGCCCTGATGCTGCTGCTTCCGGCCCTGCTGCTGCTGCTTCCGGCCCGAAGTGCAATGAATATGCGATGAGCAGGGGTCGGAAGCAAGTGACAGCAGCTCTGGGGAATGTGAGTGTAGTTATTAATTCTATTTCACAGCAACGTGGTTTTCTCCGGTACGTGTCACACTGATGTCACACAGATCATATCCATGTGGTCTGGAGAAAAACGTACGTATCTACATGTGGAGCACACGGACACACGTATGCTCCACACGGTCCATGTGAAAACACGCCCATGTGCGCAGACCCATTGATTTTAATGGGTCTACGTGTACCCGTGTCTCCGGTACCTGTGAAATCGGACGTCACACGTACTGGAGACACGTATGTGTGAAGGAGGCCTTATAATGTGTGAGGTTTTTCTTTCTTTCAAAGCTGAGGTAGTCTAATATTGATTTATATGACCTGGAAAACTTCTTTAGGCTGTGCTCACAATGAGTTTTTAATATTGCGTATTTTCACTACGTCAAAAACGCAGTCTCTTATAGTTCCATCAAAGTGAATGGGATTTATAGAAATCTCCTGCCCACTTTGCTTCTTCTTTACTCATTGTCAACTGACTTGCAGTGCGAGTTTCCTATCCACAACATGTCAATTTCTCTTCGGATATGCTATGAGTTTTTTCCCTCACCCTATGACGGCACCACGAGAGAGCATCCGCCCATCCAGGACAGGAAACCTTCAGGTTAAAAAGGGGTGGTCCTCTTGCCGCTTCAGTTTGGTTTCCTGTCCTGGACGGATACCTCAGGATTTCGGCCCTGGAAGGCCGTGGATCTTCAAGCAAGTCTTACCCGGTCCCGACAGGCGGTTCTGGCAGCGGCACGGGTCCTGCCTCGCTCCGTTCGGGTGCCTGGAGGCGCCATGGCGGACCCCCGGGGGTTGCGTCCATGAGCGGATGCAGTGCGGCAGGTAAGTGCTGCAGCCTGCTGGTCCTTCTAGGGTGGCGGGGCTGCTCGCGGCCGCGTGTGCTGCACGCCGCCGCCATCTTGGAGTGGGACATTTTGGGACATCAGTCGTTTCTGGGGGACAGGTTGAACTCTCTGATTACTCTGAGCTCCAGCTCCATCGCCTCCCTTCACTGGTGGCTGGTTCCTGCGCACCTCACACGGGGAGTCCCATGGTCTGTCCCGGTGTCCCGAATTGTGACCACGGATGCCAGTGTGTCCGGATGGGGGGCTCACCTGCTGGACCGTCCGATTCAAGGTCTCTGGTCACCCAGGGAGGCAGCTTCCTCCTCCAATACCAGAGAGCTTCTGGCTGTGGAACGGGCCCTTACTGGGCTTCTCCCTTCACTGACTGGTCACCATACCCGGGTGTTGTCGGACAATCAGGTGACGGTGGCTCACCTGAACCATCAGGGGGGCACAAGATCCAGGTCACTTATGATGATAGCCGACAGGATTCTGGTACTAGCAGAAACTCACCTTCTGTCCCTCACTGCTGTTCATATCAGGGGGAAAGACAACCTAGCGGCGGATTTTCGCGCGAGGGGGAGTGGGAGCTTCACCCGTCAGTCTTCAACCTCATCACGGCCAAGTGAGGGGTTCCAGCCATCGACCTTTTTTCCACCAAACAGAACAGGAAGGTTCCTCAGTTCTGCTCTCTCAATCCCAAGGAACTTCCGTATGCTGTGGACGCCCTGTCAATCCTGTGGGACTTTCCCCTAGCTTATGCATTTCCCCCACTGGTCCTTCTCCCTGCAGTCCTGAAAAAAAATCAGGGACGACGGGGCCAGGGTCCTTCTGATTGCTCCCTTCTGGCCAAAGCGACCATGTTTTTTTTGGCTGGTTCGGATGTCTATGACCGACCCGTGGGTCCTCCCGGAACTTCCGAATCTCCTGTCCCAGGGACCTGTGTACCATCCTCCGACTGTCAAGTTGCACCTGACGGCATGGAATTTGAGAGGGCGTTACTGATCAGTAAGGGGTTTTCCCCCAATTTAGTTTCCACACTGTTAGGTTGTAGAAAGCCTGTGACGACCAAGATCTACTGTAGGACTTGGAAAAAGTTCTTATCTTCCTGGGGGGCTAGTGTAACTGGGGAGGTTCCCATCGGTCCCATCCTGGAGTTCCTGCAGTGCGGGTTGGACAAGGGGTTGGCGTTTAGCACACTCAAGGTCCAGATCTCCGCGTTAGCGGCACTCTACAATTATGATGTCGCAGGGAACCCTTGGGTGGCTCGGTTTATCAGGGCTAGTTCGCGCCAGCGTCCTAGACGGGTAGTCTCCCTCCCCCTTGGGACCTTAACCTGGTTTTGGGGGCCCTGACGGATCCTCCGTTCGAGCCCCTTGACTCCATATCTGTTAAATGTCTTCCCTTAAGACGGTCCTCCTGGTAGCCCTGACCTCAGCCCGTAGGATTGGCGACATTCAGGCCCTTTCTATTGACCCGCCTTACACTCAAATACTGGACGATAGGGTAGTGTTGCGCCCTGACCCTGCGTACCTCCCCAAGGTTGTTTCTCAGTTTCATACGTCCCAGGAGATTGTATTGCCATCCTTTTGCACTAACCCGACGCGTGCGGAGGAAAGGCGTTGGCATTGTCTGGATGTACGTTGTTGTCTTATCCAGTATCTTCTTGTCACCAGTTCCTGGAGGAGGGACAAGTCTCTGTTTGTCTCTTTCCAGGGGCCTCAAAAGGGGGTTAAGTGTTCCAAATCCACGCTGGCCAGGTGGATTAGGGACGCCATTGAGTTAGCTTACACAGCTAGGGGTGCTGCTGTTCCGGTGGGTCTAAAGGCACATTCCACGCGGGCTGTAGCATCATCTTGGGCAGAACGGGCGGATGTTTCCATTGCTCCAATTTGTAAAGCTGCCACATTGTCCTCACCGTTGACCTTTTATAAGCATTATAGTTTGGATTTTTCCTTCTCCGACCTCAACTTTGGGAGGCGTGTTCTACAGGCTGTGGTCCCTCCCTAATTTTTCTTTCGCTGTAATTCTCTCGTAGTGCCGTCATAGGGTGAGGGAAAAATTCGTAATTACTTACCGGTAATGTGTTTTTTCCGAACCCATGACGGCACCCTTATATTTCCACCCTGCACTGGGGATTGTTGGTTGGTTCACCTTCCTTTCTTCCTTCTTCCACAAATTTTTCTGGTGGTGGCCTTCTACTAACCTGTTGGGTTTTTTTTGGAGGTCCTCTCATGCTCTGTAATCAAGCTGAAGCGGTGAGAGGACCGCCCCTTTTTAACCTGAAGTAAGTAAGTTTTTTCCGAACCCATGACGGCACCACGAGAGAGGATCCGCCCATCCAGGACAAGAAACCTTCAGGTTAAATTTCCATTAGATGTAGAAAAAACGCACGTTTTCAGTGCGTTTCAGCTGCGGAAACCCACCAAAAACGCATGTAATCGGCATGTATGTCAATAAAGTTTTATTAAAGCCAAATGCCAGTAAGTATCGAAACCATCAGCTTTATTTAAGACGTGACATGTCAAAGAGAGACAAAAAAGTGATAAAAATGAAAAAAAAACAAAACACGCAAGTAACCTAATGTAGCAATAGGTGCAGAAATTCTGCAATATCAAAAGCTCATCATGGGAACGTAGCATAGTACAGCATATTCTAATTGCTTTGGAGGATATCTTGAAAATACGGACAGCTGCTCCCTTCAAGCCAATCCTGCCTCAAAGTTCTGCTTTTATTCAGGTCTGAGGCAGCTAACAATTAATGGGGAAAAATTGTCTAGAGAACAGCAGCAAATCAGTAATAAAAGCTGTGCAATATTGAGCAAATTACCACCTATATGGACCAGAAAAGGGTACAACCTGCCGCCCTACGCAATTGGATGTTGGTCATATTTCAGGTGTTGTTTCCCAACACTAGACCGCTTGGAGAAAAAAAATATTAGACATCACTCGACTATTTCTGCAATTTAGTTGTTTTTAAAATGTTGCATCTTTTGGATTTTACAGGCTCTACAGTTTTCTGCAAATTAAATTTGGGGTGGTCTGTGGTTATAAACCAGCTGAGGTGAGCTCAGAAAAAGACAGATAAGCTTCAAATGACTGTTAGGGCTCATGCACACGTTGCGTAATTACATGCATTTATGCTGCGTATTGCACTGCAGCGTAAATGCATGTGTCCTGTGTCCCCTGCATAATCTATGAAGATTGTGCATGAGACGTGCGCACGATGCTTTTATGAACGCAGCGATTTAGGTCCTAAAATTTTGACCCAAATCCGTGCGTTCATAAAATGAGCATGTCAATTATTCCGTGCGCTATGGCTTCAGCTCCCACTCTGTCTATGGCGGGGGCAGCATCCCGAGCGCATGAAATCGTCTTTTTTCTACAAAAAAACTACATCCATTACGTAGTGTATCTGCAGCGATTTGAAGCGCACATGTGCTGTCAAATCGCTGCAGAATATTCAGCAGTTACGTGCGCATGAGCCCTTAAGGGGGCTTTACACGCTACGATATCGTTAATGAATTATCGTCGGGGTCACGTTGTTTGTGACGCACATCCGGCGTCATTAACGAGATCACTGTGTAAAACTTAAGAGCGATCTGAAACGATCGCAAAAGAGGGCAAAATCGTTTGCCGCGGAGAGGTTGTCCTGAAATAAAAAATCGTTTTCTGCTTTTTAGCGATGTTGTTTGTCGTTCCTGCGGCAGCACACATCTCTGTGTATGACACCGCAGGAGCGACGAACATCTCCTTACCTGCCTCCACCGCCAAAGCGGAAGGAAGGAAGTGGGCGGGATGTTTACGTCCCGCTCATCTCCGCCCCTCCGCTTCTATTGGACGGCTGCCATGTGACGTCGTTGTGACACCGTACGACCCGCCCCCTTAGAAAGGAGGTGGTTCGCCGGCCAGAGCAACGTCGCAGAGCAGGTATGTGCGTGTGACGCTGCTGTAGCGATAATGTTCGCTACAGCAGCGATCACCACATATCGGCCGTACGACGGGGGCGGGTGCTATCGCACTCTACATCGCTAGCAATTACTAGCGATGTCGCAGCGTGTAAAGCCCGCTATAGAGTTAGCTCAGGGTAACTAATTATGCAGCTAGCAATAGACAGTACAACATGAATGCTTTAGAAGACAAATGACACAACATTTTTAACCAGGTCTGTCTTTTTCCCCGTCTGTCTTTGTCTGTCTCTTTTCCAGTGCTGTCTCTTTTCTTTTCGACCTGTGGAAATAAAAGGGATTCATTTATAATCCTCGTTTCCTTGTGGTTTTGGCGCGGTATTCAAATCAGCTTTCTTCTACTTTGAAATTCTTTTCCAGGGCTGTCTCTGTCTGTGTCTATGTCTGTCTGTCTCTATCCATCTCACCACCAACATCATATTAACTCACACATAAGCTTCTTATACTAACAGTTTATTTTGTTTCTATAGCAACCACTGACAGTTGCTATTAATAGCCTGAAGCTCCCACCTCCATTCAGTTTGCATGATTTTGGAGAGTAACTGTAACACGCAGGGTTGAATTTTCCCATCAAAACATAGTCTATGACATCCCCTCGGTCTCATGAGACGTCTGTGCAAAATTTTGTGATTGTAAATGCGACGGTGCGAATTCCTTTAGCGGACACACACGGACACACAAACACACGAACACACGGACACACACACACACACACAAACACACACACACACACGAACACACACACATGGGGACACACACACACACACGGACACACACACACACACACACACACACACGGACACACACGCAGCTTTATATATTAGATATGTGTGTATTTATAAATATATATATCAATAAATTAGAATATCATCAAAACATTATTTCAGTATACAATACAAAAAGGGAAACATATATTATATAGAGTCATTACACACAGTGTGATCTATTTCAAGTGTTGTTGATTATGGCTTAAAGACAATGAAAAACCAAAAGTCATTATCTCAGGAAATTAGAATAATTACCACAAAACAAAAGGCTTCCTAAGCATTTAAAAAGGTCCCTTAGAACAATGGTTCAGTAGGCTACACAATCATAGGGAAGACTGCTGACTTGACAGATGTCCAGAAGGCAGTCATTGACATACTCCAGAAGGAGGGTAAACCACAAAAGATCATTGCTAAAGAAGCTGACTGTTCACAGAGTGCTGTATCCAAGCATATTAATGGACAGTTGAGTGGAAGGAAAAAGTATGATCGAAAAAGGGGCACAAGCAACTGGGATAACCGCAGCCTTGATATGATTATTAACCTCATAACGACGGCCGTACGACTTAAAGCGGCGGCAAAACAGGGTACTTATTCTGTTCCGCCGCTTTAAAGCGGCGGCCCGAAAAAACCCTGTAGCGCCCCCCAGCGACCAAAAATCTCGGGGGTTTCAGCTACCGGGGGTAGCTGAGACCCCCCAGATTATGAATCGGGGTGTTTTTTCTGGACCCCGTTAATGCGATCGCCGGTATACACCGTATACCGGCGACAACATTAAAAAAAAATAAATGGCCGGTAAAATTGATTTATTTCTCATCTGACGTGATCAAACATGTCAGATGAGAGATAAATATGAGCCCTTAGTGCCCCCAAACCCCCGGTACCGGAGAAATCTATCCAACACCCCCCCCCCCCCTCCGGAAAATTCAAGATGGCGCCGACGCGCGCTGAAAACTCCCGCCGCCGCCGGCTCTGCATTCATTTCCCTCCGATCTGAAATGATCAAACATTTCAGATCGGAGGGAAATGTCCTCCCCCTGACCCCTCCTCCGGTACACCGGAGATCTCTGGTCCCCGGAGCCCCCTCCGATTCTCCAATGGGGGGTACGTTCTGTGAGCGTGCCCCTCATATTCTAGAGTGAGGTTACTGCAGGTCACTCTGCCCTAGGTTGGACCGGGGCAGTGTGAGTGCAGTATTCTCAGATTACTGAACCTACACTGCTCATGGAGAGCTTGCTCTTCAAGAAAATGGGGGATACGTTCCCTGAACGTGCCCCCCATATTCTAGAAGGTCCAGAGTCGCCAAGGGACCTCCAAAATGGATTACAGCGACCGAAATTTATTTATTTTCAATAAATTGGTAAAAGAGGAATGTTTCGGGGAGTTTTTTTCCCAAATAAATTTTTTTTTTGTCTTTATTTTTTTCTATTACTGACTGGGTTAGTGATGTCGGGTATCTGTTTAGATGCCGTGACATCACTAACCCCAGGGCTTGATGCCAGGTGACATTACAGCTGGTATCAACCCCAAATATTACCCCGTTTGCCACCGCACCAGGGTGCGGGATGAGCTGGAGCGAAGCGCCAGGATTGGCGCATCTAATGGATGCTCCACTTCTGGGGCGGCTGCGGCCTGCTATTTTTAGGCTGGGAAGAGTCCAATAACCATGGCTCTTCCCACCCTGAGAATACCAGACCCCAGCTGACAGCTTCACCTTGGCTGGTGATCTAATTTGGGGGGGACCCCCACGGTTTTTTTTTTTTTTTAAAAAAAAACGCCTGGGGAGCCCTCCAAATTGATCACCAGCCAAGGTGAAGCTGTCAGCTGTGGTTTGCAGGCTACAGCTGTCTGCTTTACCCTAGCTGGCTATCAAAAATAGGGGGGACCCCACGTCATTTATTTTAATTATTAATTTTTTGGGGGGCTAAATACAAGGCTAGGCACCCTTTAGTGCCACATGAAAGGCACTAAAGGGCGCCAGCTTACAATATGCAGGGGGGTAGGACGTTATATATGTTTGACATCTATCCATTCATCCATTGTAGCATTTTAGGCTGTGTGCCCACAATCGGGGTTTGCAGCATTTTGGGCGCAGAGTGTTTTCCCTGCGTCCATAGCGCTGCGTTGTGCAGTAGAAGCACAGTGGAAGGATTTTTAGAAATCCCGTGCCCACTGTGCTTCTTTTCTCCGCAGCATACACTGACCGGTGGCGCAGCTTCCCGAGCCTCAGCATGTCAATTTATGCTGCGGAGATGAGTGTTCTCTGCAGGTAGCATAGAGCTCCACAGCAGCCTGAACCCAAATCCTGGGCATGGGCAGCTGCGTTCTCCCGTGGACAACACTCACATCTCTGCAGGAAGGCTGACAGTGTATACTAGACGCCGTGTCGCTGGATCATGGCCACATAGCCTAAAAGTGAGACATTTGTTGCTACAGCAACATTTTTGTGAAGTACCTGTGGATTCAAAATGCTTACTTCTGAATAAAATCCAGTTTCCAAAATGGGGTCACTTGTGGGGGGGGTTTCTGCTGTATAGGGACCCAAGGGGCCCTGCAAATGTGACATGGTGCCCGCAATTTATTTCAACTTTTCCAGAATTCAAATGGTGCTCCTTCCATTCCAAGCCCTCCCATTTATCCAAACAGAGGTTTTTGGCCACATGTGGGGTATCCCTGTGCTTATAAGACATTGGATAATAACCTGAGGGGTCCACGGTTTGTTGTTGTCTCTTGAAAAAGTAAGAAATATGATGCTGAAGCAACATTTTTGTGAAAAAAATGAAAATTTTCAATATGGCAACCTAAGCTTATCAAATTCTGTGAAGTACTCTTGGATTCAAACTGCTCAATATACACCTAGATAAAAGCCTTGAGGTGTCTTGTTTCCAGAATGGGGTCATTTGTGGGGGACCTCCACTGTTTAGGCACTTTAGGGGCTTTCTAAATGCAACATGGCGTCCGCTATTGATTCCAGCCAATTTTGCAGTCAAATGGCACACTTCCGAGCCCTGCCATGCACCCAAACAGTTGATTTCCACCACATATAAGGTATCGCCAAACTCAGGAGAAATTGCACAATAAATTTTATGCTGAATTTTTTCCTTTTACACTTGTAAAAAAAAAAGCTACCTGGTTGAAATAACAATTTTGTGGTAAAAATGTATTTTTTTATTTTCACAGCTCAACATTATAAACTTCTGTGAAGCACCTGAGGGTTCAGGGTACTCACCAAACATCTAGATAAATTCCTTCTGGGGTCTATTTTCCAAAATGGGGCCACATGTTGGGGAGCTTCACTGTATAGGCACCTCAGGGGCTCTCCAAATGCAACCTGGCGTCCGCTATTGATTCCAGCCAATTTTGCAGTCAAATGGCACTCCTTCCCTTCCGAGCCCTGCCATGCGCCAAAACAGTTGATTTCCACCACATATAAGGTATCGCCAAACTCAGGAGAAATTGCATAATAAATATTATGCTGAATTTTTTCCTTTTACTCTTGTAAAAAAAAGCTACCTGGTTGAAATAACAATTTTGTGGTAAATTTTTTTTTTTTTTTTTCATGGCTCAACGTTATAAAATTCTGTGAAGCACCTGGGGGTTCAGGGTACTCACCAAAGTTCTAGATAAATTCCTTGAGGGGCCTAGTTTCCAAAATGGGGTCACTTGTGCGGGGTTTCTGCTGTTTAGGTACCTTAGGGGACCTCCAAATGCGACATGGTGCCCGTAATCTTTTTCAGCCAAATTTCCTTTCCAAAATTCAAATATTGTTCCTTCCGTTCCAAGCCCTCCCATTTGTCCAAACAAAGGTTTCAGACCACATGTGAGGTATCACCGCGCTCATAAAAAAGTGGGTAACAAACCTTGAGGTCAAATTTTTGGTATTACCGTACCTCTTAAAAAAGTGAAAAAATGAATGCTAAAGCAACATTTTTGAGAAATTTATTAAAATTTTCAATATGACAACGTAACGATAGCAAAATCTGTGAAGTACCTGTGGATCCAAAATGCTCACTATACCCCTAGATAGAAGCCTTGAGGAGTCTAGTTTCCAAAATGGCATCACTTGTGAGGGGTTTCTTCTGTTTAGGTACCTTAGCGGACCTGTAAATGCAACATGGTGCCCGCAATCTATTTCAGCCAAATTTGCTTTCCAAAATTCAAATATTGCTCCTTCTGTTCCGAGCCCCCCCATTTGTCCAAACAGAGGTTTCTGACCACATGTGGGGTATTGGCGCGTTCATAAGAAAGTGGGTAACAAGTTTTGGGGTCCATTTTGTTGTGTTATTTCTTCTAAAAGTGAATAAATTTGGGTTAGAGCAACATTTTGTAGGTAAAATTTAATTTTTGCTTTTTTTCATTCCACATTGCTTTTGTTCATGTGAAGCACCTGAAGGGTTAATAAACTTCTTGAATGTGGTTTTGAGTACTTTGGGGGGTGCAGTTTTTAGAATTGTGTCACTTTTGGGTATTTTCTGTCACCTAGGCCCCTCAAAATCACTTCAAATGTGATGTGGTCCCTAAAAAAATGGTTTTGTAAATTTTGATGTAAAAATGAGAAATCGCTGATAAACTTTGAACTCTTCTAACTTCCTAATAAAAAAAAATTTTCTTTCCAAAATTGTGCTGATGTAAAGTAGACATGTGGGAAATGTTATTTATTAACTATTTTGTGTCACAGAAATCTCTGGTTTAACGGTATAAAAATTCAAAAGTTGAAAATTGCTAAATTTTCAAAATTTTTGCAAAAATTCAATTTTTTTCATAAATAAACGCAAAAAATATTGTCCTAAATTTGGTACTAACATGAAGTCCAATATGTGACGAAAAAACAATCTCAGAATCACCGGGATCCGTTGAAGCGTTCCAGAGTTATAACCTCATGAAGTGACACTGGTCAGAATTGCAAAATTTGGTCTGGTCATTAAGGTGAAAATTAGCTCCGTCACTAAGGGGTTAAGAAAAGACCATTCAAAAATTTGGGGGAGATTCACAAGGAGTGGACTGCTGCCGGAGTCAGTGCTTCAAGAGCCACCACACACAGACATATCCAGCACATGGGCTACAAATGTCGCATTCCTTATGTCAAGCCACTCATGACCAATAAACAAGGCTAGAAGCGTCTTACCTGGGCCAAGGAGAAAAAGAATTGGACTGTTGCTCAGTAGTTTTTCAGAAGAAACATTTTTTTTTACAGAAGCATACAAAGCTTAGTGTTGTGACAGTATATACCTATTACTATTAATAAAACTTACTTTTTATTGGTTTACATTTAAAAAGTTTTTAACTCAAAACAAAAAACAAAAATTCAATAAATTCAACAAGGTGAAAAAGTTACCAAATTATCGGTTTCTTCATCAGATTAGTTGAGGCACTTGAGAAGTAAAGAGTATATGACCTTATTAATCAAATATCTAAATCAATCAATATAGAAAGAAGGGCAAAAAGGGGGGAATTCTTCAACCTTTCCTGCCGAGGAATGGGGGCATCAGTTAAGTAAGGATGTGTTCCATTGGCAGGCAGGAATACACCCTGATAGGGTAAGAATAAGGAAAAGTTGAAAAATTCCCCCCTTTTTGCCCTTTTTTCTATATTGATTGTTGTTTTCAGATGAAAGTAAAGTTTGCATTTCATTTGGAAATCAAGGTCCCAGAGTCTGGAGGAAGAGCGGAGAGGCCACAATCCAAGCTGCTTGAGGTCTAGTGTGAAGTTTCCACAATTAGTGATTGTTTAGAGAGCCATGTCATCTGCTGGTGTAGGTCCACTGTATTTTATCAAGACCAAAGTCAGCGCAGCCGTCTACCAGGAAATTTTACAGCACTTCATGCTTCCCCCTGCTTTTTGGAAATGGAAATTTCATTTTCCAGAAGGACTGGGCACTTGTCCACACTGCAAAAAGTACCAATACCTGTTTTAATAACCACAGTATTACTGTGCTTCACTGGCCAGCAAACTTGCCTGACCTAAACCCCATAGAGGTATTGTCAAGAGGAAGATGAGATACACCAGACCCAACAATGCAGATGAGCTGAAGGCTGCTATCAAAGCAACCTGGTCTTTCATAACACTCCAGCATCGAAGATGGCAGCAATTCAAAAATGTTAGTCACAGTTTGTAAGATGCGCTTTTCCCCCAGTTTTATGGGTCTAGTCAGAATCCAGCCGACTACGCCAAAGTTGACACGTCCGCCTCAGGGCTGGGGGGACTCAGAACCAGGCCAGACTAGTCCGGGGACGTCAGCCGTGGCGGGGTCCAGTTTCATAACTGCACCACAAGTTGCAAAGGGCGCGAAACCAGAGACTCTGCCCCCTTGGGAGTGTCCAGGATGTGAGAGTGAAACTAATGCAGGGACACCGGAACCCTGCTGGAGAAAGTTTCCGGAAGGCAGAGCTGCGACATGGCTGCCCCAGAGGACAGAGTGCCTGATCGTCTTGAAGTGGGGACTGCAGACTGGTTAGAGTAGGAATTGGACTTGCTGTACATACGGATGCGAGCCCAGTTCCTGTGCCAGACAGGCGAGTGGAGGAAGGAGAGGATGGTAGAGGCAGTGGGGGCCCAAGAAAAGCAGGCCTTGCATGAGGAGCGGCGCCCAGGAGCAGGTAGGAGCAAAAACCTCCCTGGCCCCATCGCTACCCCGGTCGCAGAACCCGTACCTTCCCAGGCCACTGACTGGGCCGAGATACCACCTGCATCCCGATGTGCAGGTCGCACAGCCTCCATTCCTGGCAGCAGAACCTGAGCTGATGCCGGTTGCCGACCAGAAGGCGTCACCAGTCCTTTCCCCGGCCAGAGGAACCCGGCCGCGTCCCCTTCTCCGGAGGAGAAGGCCCAAGTCATCCTGTCCTCAGCAGCATCACCAGCTTCTTCCCCGGCTGAGGAGCCAGCCGCACAGCCTCCTGACCCGGAGGCGGAGTACCCGGAAGCGTGTCAGTCTGACCGGGAGTGGGGACAATTGCAACTGACTCCCATGGCGGTCAGGGCCTCAAAGCTAAACACCGCAGTTTTGGAGGAGCTCCAGGTGGCCCAAGAGCGAGAGGAGCGTGAGGCACGGGAGGTGCAATTGCAGGCCCGTGACCTCCATGAGGAGAGTCTGTGGCGGGCTAGCTGGAAGGACCGCAGGGTCTAGTACCAGGGTGTAGTGGATGAGTTTAACCACAAAAAAGGGGGGGGTTTCATCACTGAGGTGGGGTTGCAGGCTGGAGTATTTGTAACCCGGCGAGATGTGATGGATAGCCTCCCGAAGGGACACCCTGGTCAGGAGATGCACCCAGGTGACATTGCTACCTACACCCGGCATCATAGAGAGCGGGGCTGATACGCCCTGGATGTGAAGATGCATCCAGCAGGGGGCGCTGCAGCAATGCTAGTCCCCGCTTCCTCTTCAAGTTCTAGCTCCAAGTATTAAAATGTCTGGTAACTGATCCCTGGTTACCAAGTTGTGTGTTTATCTTGAATAACCTTGAAACATTTTAGTAAAAATGTTGATTTTACAGTTAAGAAAATGTTTGCATAATCTCCGAAAAAGAAATCATCTGATTGCATAAAATGTTGAAAATATTTGAAAGTGTTGCATAAAAATTAAAAGTTTGATCCTGGTCCTGTCATTCTTGTTGAACCTTTTTGCTTTTAGGTTCTGTTATAGCTGAAAATGGTCATTAGGGACTTGGGTGGTGCGTCACTGGTAAGTGGCACAAGAGGCCCTAGGTGGAGGGTGGCAAGCAGGATAATGGTTTTGCCAGATTGATTGAAAATTTACAGATTTGATAAGTAAAAAATGGACCCGCAGTCATAGGACTGGCTGTGACACAAACTTTGTTTGTAAATAGTTGCACAATTGTGCCAAAAGCAGAGTACTACCTCACCAAAGGACCCTAATGGACATGGCCACCAAGGAGAGGATGGTTGGAGGAAAGGTCTGCGGTAGAGTAGGCCGAGACCTGGACACTAATGGAACTGGTGACCTGCCTCCTTAGAAGGGTTTTGGATTCAGGACCTTTAGGTGGTGGGTGCTGGGAGGAATGCTCAAAAAGTTTGCAACGGTTCAAGTAATGCCTCCCCTGTGTGGGATGAATGTTAATTTATATGTAGTGTATTATTTACAAAATTTAAAAGAAAAATTTTACATTGTTATTTATTTTTGCAGCCCGCGGACGCGCTGAGGTTAACCAAGGGGGAATGCAGCACCCCTGAGGTATCAGGTGCCACAAATGTAACCTGTGGAAATCCAAACCCCAGAATATCCGTGCCAGAGCAAATGCACCAGCACTTTCAGGCCACACACACAACCCCAACACCACACTGGGAGACTGCCTAGTAACAGGTAAAAGGGGAGTGAACTGATTGGATAGTACCACCCAGCCTGTAGGGAGAGACCAAGCCAGGGGGAGGGGACAGTGGTCAGTTGGAAAAGGCGGGAGGAAGTGGCATGCAGTCTGTTAGGGAGAGTTGAAGGAAGCAGTCTCTGTCAGGAGAGTCTGAGGAGTGTGAAAGTCAGAGAATGAGGTGAAGAAGGAAGTAAAGGAGAGGAGGAGAGGAGTAGTAGTCTGAAGGAGTAGAAAGTGAAAAGACAGAAAAAGAAAAAAGAACTGCAGTGAGAACGGAGTGCTGTGAAAAGGAGAGAGGACCGTGAGGTGATGAACCGGGAACTCCAGGACCTGTGGGCCCCCTGTGGAAGTACGAGACTCCAGGAACCGCAGCGTGTCCGTGGAAGGATGGAACCGAGCTCACAGACCTCAGCACAAAGCAGGGTGCAGATCCTTAGGACAGTGAGACCCTTTATGGACATTATCAATTCTGCCAGGTGAAGGAATCTCCAGGGTTCTTCACCACCAAAAGAGTCTGAAGCATCAGCAGCAAAGAGGGAACTGGGGACTAAACCCCTTAAATAGTCCAGGCTGCCTGCAATAGGACCAAGAGAAAGATAGGTTCCCATGTAGCTCTAGGCCACCGGAGTCCATCAACAACAAGTGTGCACGGAGGACAGCGATCCCAGGTCACAGCTGGCACGGAGAACAAGGGGAGCGGATACACCTGGGACCGCCAACCGCAGGTTCAGGTACCACCACAGAAAAGTAAACAAGGCAAGTTAAACTACAATACTGGTGTGGACTGTTTCCTTGATGGCGTGAACTCACATAGACTGTTTTCCCTTTACAACCCCTATCATCCACTGCTGGGGCGTGTCCCTGCTTGCGGGGGGCTCTAACCAGACAGGCTGCATCACTCCATCAGCCCCAGCAGAAACCTGCAGCGGTGGCCTCCCCTTATAACCTGGACGCATACCGCAAGTGGCGTAGTCGACAAAAACTCTTTTTATTTTATATTCTTTTATTTAAAACCCCCTTTTATTTAGGGTTTGTGCGCACATTGCATTTTGAACTGCCGCATTTCAGTGCCAAATTGCATGCGTCCTGCTTCCCCAGCAAAGGCTATAGGGTAGTTTACACGCTGCGACATCGCTACCGATTTATCGTCGGGGGTCACGTCATTAGTGACGCACATCCGGCGCCGTTAGCGACATCGCAGCGTGTGACACAAATGAGCGACGATCAACAAGCCCAAAAACGTGAAAAAACGTTGCTCGTTGACACGTCGTTCATTTCCTTAATATCGTTGCTGCTGCCACAGGTACGATGTTGTTCGTCGTTCCTGCGGCAGCACACATCGCTATTAGTGATGAGCGAGTACCAAAAAGCTCGGGTGCTCGAGGCTCGGGCCGAGCATACCAAGATACTCGTGTACTCGGCCCGAGCACCGAGCCCAATGTTATCCTATGGGAGACCCGAGTATTTTTATGAAATGACCCCCCGGCAGCATGTAGAAACCCTAAAAATGTCACAAAAGTCTTAGAAGAGTGCTCAAATGACATGGCAACAGCATGGGGAAGACCCCTTGAAGCATTTATCACTCAAAAGTCACAGCTGTGAACAATTTTGTTCGAGTTTTACGCCATTTTTACGGACTCACCAGAAAACCTTCCAAAATGACACCAAAATGAATTTTCATGGCGGAAATGTTAAGGGCACATACCCAATAGTGAGATAGAGCTGGTGTATGTTACTTTTTGAGATCATATGAAAAATTTTACGTGAAAACATTGTGTGGCACTCCGATGTCCAAAACGCACGTTTTGTGCTTTTTACTAGCGATGTCGGTCATTTTTTTTTTTTCATTCTATCTCCCTCAGTCCGTCGGTCGGTCTCTCTGTCTGTCTGTCGGTCTCTCTCTGTCTTGTCTGTCCCCCTCTCACAGTCTGTCGGTCAGTCTCCCCCCTCTCTCATACTTACCGTTCCCCGATCACTGCCGCGGCGCTGCACAGCTGTTCACTAAACTCCGGCGGCTTTTCCTCTTTTGAAAAAGCCGGCCGCTCATTAAACAATCTTGTATTCCCTGCTTTCCTGCTTTTCGGCGCCTATGATTGGTTGCAGTGAGACACGCCCCCACGCTGAGTGACAGGTGTCTCACTGCACCCAATCACAGCAGCCGGTGGGCGTGTGTATACTGTGCAGTGAAATAAATAATTAAATAATTAAAAAAAAGACGTGCGGTCCCCCCACTTTTAATACCAGCCAGATAAAGCCATACGGCTGAAGGCTGGTATTCTCAGGATGGGGAGCTCCACGTTATGGGGAGCCCCCCAGCCTAACAATATCAGTCAGCAGCCGCCCAGAATTGCCGCATACATTAGATGCGACAGTTCTGGGACTGTACCCGGCTCTTCCTGATTTGCCCGGGTGCGTTGGCAAATCGGGGTAATAAGGAGTTATTGGCAGCCCATAGCTGCCACTAAATCCTAGATTAATCATGTCAGGCGTCTCCCCGAGATACCTTCCATGATTAATCTGTACGTGACAGTAAAAAACACACACCTGAAAAAATCATTTATTAGAAATAAAAAACACAAACCAATTCCCTCGTAACCAATTGAATAAGCCCCAAAAAGCCCTCCATGTCCGGCGTAATCCACGGACCTCCAGCGTCGCTTCCAGCTCTGCTGCATGGAGGTGACCGGAGCTGCAGCAGACACCGCCGCTCCTGTGAGCTCCACGCAGCAAATGAGGTGAGTAGCGCGATCAGCTGCTGTCAGTCAGGTAACTCAGGTAACTCACCCTGATGAAATAATCCTATTACTGAGATTGTGAAACGTATACGTCGGGGCTCTCTCCGGGGGGTCCGCTCTGCTGCCTCTCAGGCCGGCTTTGAGCACTTTATGGGTATGTTTACTCAACTGGCTGGGTTCTTATTCATGTGTTTATGTCTTTATATTCATCTGACTGTTTACTGGCATCCATTTAGCACCCCTTGATGGCTAAACCTGTTCATTCTGATTATGAGCTTTGACTTCATTTGACTATTTTACTCTGTCATTGCAGAGTCTTGCTTTTCACCAGCACCTGTATTAAGTATTGTTCACTAGTGATATTTGGATCCTACTCTATATATTGAATGTACGTCTGTCTTCTCAGAGTGCACACTCTTATTATAGTACTTATTTAGTGCTGGTTTTTATCATCTGTCTGTGTAACAATTGTCAAAACTTCACATCATGTTTTATATGTGCTGGATGCCTTGTCCATTCTATATGCATTGACTTCTGACCCAGCCTGTCAGTCATTTCTTCTATTTGTGCCCTACATGTAATTTTCACCTTGTACATTTATTGTTATCTGCCGGCCTGTTTTGCCGCTGATCCTTTTGTGCCAGTTGCTATTTATTAAAAATATTTGCACTTTACTCTTTTTCCTCCAGTTTCTGTTTGCCGTAGCGATAATGTAGCGATCACCAAATGTCGCACATATGACGGGGGCGGGTGCTAATGCGCTCGACATCGCTAGCAATCGCTAGCGACGTCGCAGCGTGTAAAGCACCCTTATGAGAAGTCCGACAATTCAATGCGCACGCTGCGTTTTTAAATGCAGCGTTTTGGATGCCAAAAATTGCTGCAGAAAAAAAAGCAGCATCTCACTTCTTTTGTGCATTTTAGCTGCATTCTCCACCCATTGAAATCAATTATGTGGGTCAAAACGCAACCAAAATGCACTTGGACTGCATTTTTGTTGCATTCCGCATGCTTTTTTGACAAACAAAATGCAGGTCTTTCAGTCTCTCTGTCGATGTCGGTCAACCTCTCTCTGTCTGTCGGTCGGTCTCTTTCTCTGTCAGTTGGTCACTCTGTCTGTCTCTCTCTCTGTCTGTCGGTCTCTCCCTCTCCCCCCCCTCTGTCTTTCATACTTACCAATCACAAGCGCGGCGCTGCAGGGCTGTCACACTGCTCCGGCGGCTTTTCCTCTTTTGAAAATGCCGGATGATCATTATTCCATCTCATATTCACTGCGTTCCCCGCCCACCAGTACCTATGATTGGTTTCAATCAGACACGCCCCCACGCTGAGTGACAGCTGTCTCACTGCAACCAATCACAGCCGCCGGTGGGCGGGTCTATATCGAGCAGTAAAATAAATAAATAATTAACAAAAAAACGATGTGCGGTACCCCCCAATTTTGATACCAGCCAAGGTAAAGCCACACGGCTGAAGGCTGGTATTCTCAGGATGGGGAGCTCTACGTTATGGGGAGTCCCCCAGCCTAACGATATCAGCCTGCAGCCGCCCGGAATTGCTGCATCCATTAGATGCGACAGTCCCGGGACTCTACCCGACTCATCCCGAATTTCCCTGGTGCAGTGGCAATCGGGGTAATAAAGAGTTAATGGCAGCCCATAGCTGCCACTAAGTCCTAGGTTAATCATGGCAGGCGTCTCCCCGATATACCTTCCATGATTAACCTGTAAGTTAAAGAAAATAAACACACACATCCAAAAAATCCTTTATTTGGAATAAAGACAAAAAAACACCCACTTTCACCACTTTATTAATCCCCCAAATACCCCTCCAGTTCCGACGTAATCCACAGGAGGTCCCACAACGCTTTCAGCTCTGCTACATGAAGCTGACAGGAGTGGCCACAGACCACGACTGCTCTCTGTCAGCTCCACGCAGCAACTGAAGTGAGCCGCGGGATCAGCGATGACGTCACTCAGGTTACCCGCGGCCACCGCTGGATCCTCCAACTGTGACAGCAAGTCGCCCAAATGACTGAAGTGATCAGCGGTGCAGTCACTCAGGTTATCCGCGGCTACCGCTCTAAGGTGGAGGATTCCAGATGTGGCCGCTGGTAACCTGAGTGACGGCACCGCTGATCGCGCTGCTCACTTCAGTCACTCAGAGGATTTGCGGTCACCAGTGAGTCCTTCATGGGTGACCGTTATTCAGGATGCGACACACAGACCGAGGCGGTGGATGACAATGAAGTCAAAGTAAATACCAGACTTCCTGAATGTTTATAGTCAATGGGCAGTCCAGAAATAGTAAATGAAACCCAGCAGCAAAACAAATACAATTTTAGCCTCAAATGTATGCATTTCAGGAAGAAAAAAAAAGTCCTCTAATGTTATCCTCTTTAAGTAACTGACAATTTAATGTGTAAGGGGGGCAATTGGACTTTTGATGGTAGATGTTGACAAGGATGGGGCATGTTGGATATCAAAATGTCCTACCGTTTATTCTTATGAGTGATGAGCCATTATCAGAAGTGTCTGGCAACCCCTCTATTGTAAAAATGCTCACGCTTGGATGAGCCAGGTATACATGGGGTAGTAGGGAGTGATGTACACTCGACAGTAAGCTATTTAAGATGCATTATCAACACCAACACACATCGTCTCTTTCTGCTTTGCAATCCTTCATGAGCTGTTAGTTGCTTTGCATTAGATACTTTATGTGTAGCTGTAATGTTTCCTCCTCCAATCACAACTGTTAATAGTAGAGCGCCCTCATAATAAAACAATACCAGCCTTGTTACACATGTGGCCTCCACCGTCTACTGGATATTGTGCTAGCGACAGCAGTTTCAGTTATTCTTATAACTCGGTTGTGTAATAACCAACTTCCTGATTGTGTTATGTCTTCGACACAACAGATTCTTTTTTTAAAGATGTCTTTAAAAGCATTATCTATCCTTTCAATAGATCTGAGATGAACTACAAATTTGCAACATTATTGTGATTTTACATTAAATATTAACCCCTTCACCCCAGGCAATTTTCCGTTTTTGCGTTTTGTTTTGTTTTTTCGTTTCCCTTCTTCCGAGAGCAGTAGCTATTTTATTTTTCTGTCAATTTTGCCATATGAGGGCTTATTTTTTGAGGAACGAGTTGAACTTTTAAACGAAACCATGAGTTCTACCATATAGTGTAGTGGAAAACTGCAAAAAACTTCCAAGTGCGGGAAAATTGAAAAAAGTGCGATTGCATGATTGTTTTTGAGATATTTTATTCACCGTGTTCACCATATGATAAAACTGATGTGTCGGTGTGATGCCTCAGGTTGGTAAGAGTTTCTAGACACCGAACTTGTGAATTTTTTTAACCCCTTATATAAATATAAACCTATACAAGTTTGTGCAAAACAAGTGGTGCACTTTTTGCCTATTTTCCGACACCTGTAACATTCCCATTTTTCAGGAGCTGGGCCTCAGTGATGGCTCATTTTTTGCACTTCAAGCTGACATTTTTAATGGTACCATCTTTGCGCAGATGCTACATTTTGATCGTCTGTTATTGCATTTTCAGCAAAATTTGCGGCGACCAAAAAATGTAATTTTACGTTTACCGATCAGATTATTTGATTTTATATTTTGATAGAATAGGCATTTCTGAACTCGGCGATACCAAATATATGTATATTTTTTTTATTTTTTAACCCTTTAATTTTAAATGGGGGGTGATTTGAATTTTTAGTGTTTTACATTTTTTTTTTTAAATTTTAACTTTTTTTTATTTTTTTTATTTTACTAGTCTCCCTAGGGGGCTATAAGGATCAGCAGTCTGATCACAGCTCTGGACTACTGAAATGCTGCTCTCCTCTCACACACAGCGCTCTGCCGGCAGTAAGAGGAAGTGACTCATGATAGCTACAGGAGTCATCACATGTCCCTGTGCTACTATCGGCTCCATATGATCATGTCACGTGACTTGCGATGCTGGCAGGTGAGTGAGCGCTTAATGCAGCCAACATTTACACCGCGCTATCACATTTTGACAGCACAATCTAAGGGGTTAACAAGCGCGGGTGGATCGCAGATTCACTCGTGCGAGGCACACATGTCAGCTGTTCAAATCAGCTGACATGTGGGGGATCTCCGCCGGCTGCCCACAGCAGCCACAGGTGATTACCCTGACATGATCCATGACGTACCCAGTACGTCATGTGGCGTGAAGAGGGTAAGTAGAGATGAAAGATTTAATATATAACAAATCAAATTTGTTGCAAATTCCTATAAAATTTGGATTTACTAGAAGTGTGGTTGATCAATTCCTTGTGCAAAAAAAAAAAAATTACTCACCTATCCATGGCATGATCTGTGTTGCCACTGAAATTACTCTCTATCCTCTGATGGCTCCCTCTGGTGTTCTCTTTCCATCTTTTGGCACTGACAACGGGGCCATATGCGGCACAATGCATGTCAATAATGTGTTGCTCCACATGGTCATGAGGGGCCTAGTCTGTGTTGGAAGACCATGCAGGCAACTGCAGCAGCATGGCAGGTGAGTATAATCATTTCTTCTTTTCTCCTCTCGATCCTCTATTTATTACATTTTGAGATCTGGAGACACCTTTGACCATAAGATATAGTGGATTACAGTACAAGCATTGAAGATGACACTGCGTAAATTGATCTGTGCTACAGATATGGCTTTTACTCTTGGAATTACAAGTATCAAATGTGCAGTAAAACTATAGCATTTCTAGGAATCAAGTCCACACAATTTAGTGATGGGTATTATACTGACCATTTTCCTGTGGCGAGTCAATGGTGCACTTACCTTTAGTATTCAATGTTAATAGAAAGGCAGTAATGTTGGGGGGAAAAAAAGCCATCAAGTTTAACCTAAAATATCCCATGGCATCAACCCATTGGCCGCTAAAGGTTTTTAGGACTGTCTTTTGTAAACACTTGTATGTATGCAGGTATACAGAAGGATGCCAACATTTTAGTAATATAAAAATATAGATGTTAAAAGAAATTTGAAAAAAAAACCCCATTATTTACGTGCAGCCATAGTGCTAATCTATAGGTAAATAGAATTTGAAACAAGTGCGGCAGTCTAACTGTGGCTGCAGGGAGAAAATGAAGTTATTGTCCCTGCAAATGCTGACTTCCAATTACTGGGGCTGTGCCAGGGGCTGAGAGCAATCAGTAATCACAATGCCAGTGCAGTAATCACTCCCCCTGCTCCTTGATGGACATCTTACTTGGCACACACTCTGAAGGGTAGGCTGTCAGTCAATGAGCAGGGGTAGTTATTACAGTGTGCTTACTGTATCATAAGCACTGACTGTTCATAGCCCCGACACCATCCACTTGATTGAAAGTGAGTGGCTGCAGGAGAAGTAACAGTTTATTTTCTCCTTGCAGCCATGTGGCACCCCAGTGGTCCGGTTGCCACAGTAACATTGCCCTCCTCACAGGGGGTGATGCTATGCCTGAAAGCAAAGGGGGGGTCTCCCATGCTAGATACACCAGCACTTAACACTTCCTACTCCAGACCAGAAGTGGGAGCTCACAAACACAGTAATGGGGAGCTTCCCTGAGCATTCTGGCCTGGATGATGAGTTAGTGACACACACACACATACAGAAAGTGAAACTAATCAGAACAAGTCAGGAGAAGAGTGAAGACGGTCTCTGGGAAGAAAGCTATGATATAGTTCTTTCAAGACCAAGGACTGGAAGCAGGACACCGGGGTCCTAGGCTGCGTGGGTGCTAAAGCCCCATCAGTTAAACCCAGAGGGCAGGAGATTGCAAGTCGCCTAGCACCACAGAACACCCGAAGGCAAAGCAGCAAAGTTGAGCCCAAAGCCGCGACGGAAGGAGCGGTACACATGAAAGGTTTGACATCTTCCCTCCGTGATGAAGCCACATTTGGGACGCACAGGCTCCTGAGGCGAAACACATGTTGGTGGGTGGGGAGGCTGCTCTCTCACCCTGAGGACTGGCATCTCTTACCTCAAATAACTTTTCCCTTTGGTAAGGCAACCATTCAATATAGCTTATTTGTATGGGAATTTTTGCATATATATGTGCTGTCTTATTTTATAAGGGGCACGTTGCACACTACGACATCGCAGGTGCGATGTTGGAGGGGTCATGTCGAAAGTGACGCACTTCCGGCGTCGCACTCGACATCGTAGTGTGTAAATCCTAAATGATATGATTAACGAGCGCAAAATCGTCGTAATCGTATCATCGGTGTAGTGTCTGGGAATTTCATAATTACGCGACTGCGACAGGTACGATGTTGTTCCTCGTTCCTGCGGCAGCACACATCGCTGTGTATGAAGCCGCAGGAGCGAGGAACATCTCCTACCTGCGTCCTGCAGCTCACGCCAGCTATGCGGAAGGACCGAGGTGGGCGGAATGTTTACATCCCGCTCATCTCCGCCCCTCCGCTTCTATTGGCCGCCTGCCGTGTGACGTCGCTATGACGCCGCACCACCCACCCCCTTAATAAGGAGGCGGGTCGCTGGCCAGATCGACGTCGCAAGGCAGGTGAGTCCACATGAAGCTGCCGTAGCGATAATGTTCGCTACGGCTGCTATCACAAGATATCGCTGCTGCGACGGGGTGGGGACTATGGTGCTCGGCATCGCAAGCATCAGCTTGCGATGTCGTTGTGTGCAAAGTGCCCCTTAGTCTTGCCTACGTTTTTGCACTTCAGCACTTTATTATTATATGAAGGCTCCAGCAAAAAGGAGAACTTTTAGCGCTGTATGCACTGTGGCACTTTACATATGGTTGGTTTGAATTCACAACTCCTTGCTGGCCTCCTGTGTAGTTATTTTTTGCTGATTTTGTTAAACAGTGTCTAATATGAATATACTTGACCTTTTGGGTAAGAGAAAAAAAATGTATCTTTAATACCATTTAGTGTTTTTTGAGATCTCTTTGATTTTTGCTATGTTAACCTCAGGAGAAAAAAATTGTTTTATATTTTTATGTGAAACCTTTGAACCCCTTTATGTAAAACCCCTCCTTGTGTATTTAATAAATAAGATTTGCACTTTCTATACTCCTTTTTTCTCCTGTATTTATGTTCAATTTGCAGTATGTGCTTGCGTCTGGAGGACCCTAGAGTGGCCTCCACTCGCTATTACAGTTTACCATGGTGCCATGGAGATTTTTCTGTTTAACTACATGGGAGGACCTGGTCAATGACTTGAAGAGAGCTGGGACCACAGTCTCAAAGATTACTGTTATTAACACAGTATGCCATCATTGATTAAAAGAAGGTCATGTGGGCATATGAGACCAAAATAGAACTTTTTGGTATCATCTCCACTTGCCGTGTTTGGAGGAAGAAGAAGGAAGTACAATTCCAAGAACACTGTCCCAACCGTGAAACATTGGGGTGGAAACATCATACTTTGGAGGTGCTTTTCTGCAAATGGGACAGGACAACTGCACCGTATTGAAGGAAGGAAGGATGGGGTCATTTTTCTTTTTTTTTTTTTTTTTTGCGAGATTTTAGTCAAAACCTCCTTTCCTCAGTAACACCATTGAAGATGCATCATGGCTGGGTCTTCTAGCATGACCATGACGTGAAACACACAGCCAGGGCAGCTAAGGAGTGTCCCCATAAGGAGCATTTCAAGGTCCTGGAATGGCCTAACCAGTCTCCAGACCTGAACCCAATAGAAAATCTTTGCAGGAAAGATGAAACTCAATGTTGTCCAGCGACAGTCCTAAAACTGAAAGATCTGGAGAAGATCTGTATGGAGGAGTTGGCCAAAATCCCTGCTGCAGTGTGTGCAAACTTGGTCATGAACTACAGGAAATATCTGACCTCTGTAATTGCAAACAAAAGTTTCTGTACCAAATATTAAGTTTTGGTTTTCTAGTCTATCAAATACTCATTTCATGCATTAAAATGCAAATTAATTATTGAAAAATCGCAATGTGATTTTCTGTATTTTTTTTTATTCTGTCTGTCACAGTTGAAGTATACCTATGATAAAAATTACAGACCTCTCCATTCTATTATAGGTGTTTCTCTATTGTCTCCATTGTAGGTGGGAAAACTTAGAAAATCAGCAGTTTATCAAATACTTATTTTCTCCACTGTAGGTCATAGGAAGCTGAACAACATGATACCTTGATATCTGAGATTTTATGTCTTATTCTGGAGAAATCCATGTTTTTCTTATATATATAAATGAATTGTTGCAGGCTATAGGCCGGACACTGATCTGCATGAGATTCTGCCTCCAGGGCTAATTTCATTTTAAATAAAAGGGACGTTACTGGTGTGATGTGTGATGGCCGCTCTCTGCTCTTACTGCAGAGCTGTGTGTGATTATAACTGACACTTCAGCAGGTTCCTCTCATCTTCAGCCTACATCTCACAGGCAGACAGTGGCGCAATATAGGCTAGTTTCACACTTACGTTGAACTGCATCCGTTGCATTGCGTTGTGTGACGAATGCAACGGATGTGTTGCATATAGTGGCACAACGGATCGTACAAAACAATGGAATCTGCTTTTTTTTTTACAGTTTTACCGGCGGCAGACTATTGTGAACGATCAGCTGATCGCTCACAGCAGCCGGGTGATCAGCTGATCGTTCGGCCGCCGAGAATGTGTGCGTGGGGCGGAGTGCGGGGGTTGGATTGCTGGGTGGAGCCGAGCGGGGCCATGGCGCTGAGGACATCAGTGCTGTGGGGACTGCATGGCTGGGGACAGGTGAGTGTGTGTGTGTGTGTGCGCGTGTGTACATGCAGAGTGGAGTGTGGGAGGGGGCGGAGCCGAGCGGGGAAGTGTCGGGATCCCTGCACACGTAGCCAGGATAAATATCGGGTAACTAAGCAAAGCACTTTGCTTGGTTACCCGATATTTACCTTGGTTACCAGCGTACATCGCTTAGCGCTGACTCCTTGCACACGTAGCCAGGGTAAGTATCAGGTTACTAAGCAAAGCGCTTTGCTTAGTAACCCGATGTGTACCCTGGTTATGTGTGCAGGGAGCCAGAGAGAGCATGCGTAGCGAAATCCTAAGGATTCCGCTGCTCAAAAAACGTTACATGCTGCGTTCCTTCCACCCGGCGGAAGCAACGCAGCGTCGGCCAGTGGAAGCAACGCAGGTCCATCAGTCGCAATCTGTTGTCCATACAAGTCTATGAGAAGCAGCGGAATCCGTTAACGGATTCCGCTGTTTTCCAAAACGGCGGATTGCGACTGAAGCAAAACAACACAAGTCTGAAACTAGCCATAGCTGTAATACAGCATGAACTGTGAGAGTTGCAGCAATTGTGTTTGTAAGGAGACAAAAAGTTCAGTTCTATGGTTCTGTGATACATACATGTCTCTCACTGGTAATGCCTCCTTTTTATATAAAATAAGCTCTGGAGGCAGAATCTTCTACAGATCAGTGTCCTGTCCATGGCCTGGATCAGCTCATTACATATAACAAAAACTTGGATTTCTCTACTAGAGGAAAGACATTGGATTGCAGACATCAAGTATAATTTTATTCAGCTTCCTATAACCTACTGTACATGCCCATATAGACAACTTAATGCTGTTGATTATACTGACAAATTCCCTTTGAAAAGAAATGGTGGAATTATGAAGGGAATTTTTTTTGCATGTACAAAATTAGATAAAGTAAAATCTTCACCAGTAAATTTTTCAGTTCCTCCCGTGAAGTGACTGCCTTGTTAGTGACTGCCTTGTTAGTGACTGCCTTGTTAGTGACTGCCTTGTTAGTGACTGCCTGCAGGCTTTCACTCTGGTGACCTTTGATATGTTTGACCTGGATATCAGCTGGTTACTTTTCTTATCACGGTTATGACAATTAGTGTTTTGCATGTGTACTCTGACTACAACAATGATAACAGAGATGATAAAATAAAAAGTTTCATGTGACACAATAAAAAGCATGTTGAGACAGAAAATCTGCCTTTCTGGTCCATGAGTATATTGCTAAAAATATTCAGGACAAAGATACAAGAGAGTGGAAAATTAGTGGCAGTCATTGACTTGCCACACATAACCGCAAACATGGATAACATATTGATTAAGACTAACCGGGAAGGCTGATGAAAATTTAATGAAAGGAGTTACATTTCCTGTCATTACTGTCTGAAAATGTATTCCAGAGCTATCCAGATAATAAAACATGAACTGAGAAGTAAATGTATCCTACAGGGATGTTTCCATTTCAACTGCTGTATAAAAATATAGATGAAGGGAAATTAATAGGGATGATCGAATACCTCAAATATTCGGCTTCGCGAATATTTTCCGAATAGGTCGCCGCTATGCGAATATTCGCGAATATTCGATGCGCAATGTAAGTCTATGAGAAACCCGAATAACAACTATTTGGAACTATTCGGGCTTCCCGTAGACTTACATTGCGCATTGAATATTCGCATAGCGGCGACCTATTCGGAAAATATTCGCGAAGCCGAATATTTGAGGTATTCAATCATGCCTAGGAATTGAAATTGTTTTGCAGGAACAAGATTCCTTTGGACAGCTTGCTGCGCCTTTTGGCCTTCAGAGTTGCATTCAATTGGTCCAAAAGTTGAATGTAATACATTGCATTGATGGTGGAACCCTTTTGAAGGTAGTCGATTCTCCAGTATGAGGTTGTGCACAGCACTGATGATCTCCGGAGCAACAACACTCTTGTTTGATCAGGACGATAATTTGGCAACCCAGTTCTTAACCCCTTCAGCCCCCGGGCACTTTCCGTTTTTTTGCGTTTTTATTTTTTGCTCCCCTTCTTCCGAGAGGCGTAACTTTTTTATTTTTCCATCAATCTTGCCATATGAGGGCTTGTTTTTTGCGGGACGAGTTGTACTTTTAAATGAAACCACAAGTTTTACCATATAGTGTACTGCAAAACGGCAAAAAAAAATCCAAGTGCAGAAAAATTGCAAAAAAAGTGTGATCGTGCAATAGTTTTTGGGATATTTTATTCACTGTGTTCACTATATGGTAAAACTGAGGTATCTATGTGATGCCTCAGGTCAGTGCGAGTTTGTAGACACCAAACATGTATAGGTTTACTTGTAACTAAGGGGTTAAAAAAAATTCACAAGCTTGTCCAAAAAAAGTGGCGCACGTTTTGCGCCATTTTCCAAAACCCTTAGCGTTCTCATTTTTCGGGATCTGAGGCTCAGTGATAGCTTATTTTTTGCATCTCGACCTGACGTTTTTAACGGTACCAGGTACCATTTTTGCGCAGATGCTACGTTTTGATCGCGTGTTATTGCATTTTGCGCAAAATTTGCAGCGACCAAAAAACGTAATTTTGGCGTTTGGAATTTTTTTGCCGCTACGCTGTTTACTGATCAGATTCATTGATTTTATATTTTGATAGATCGGGCATTTCTAAACGCGGCGATACCAAATATGTGTGTATTTTTTATTTTTTTAACCCTTTAATTTTCAATGGGGTGAAAGGGGGGTGATTTGAACTTTTACGTTTTTTTATTTTTTTTTAAATTTTTTAAAACTCTTTTTTTTTTACTTTTTTTTTATTTTACTAGTCCCCCTAGGGGGCTATAGCGATCAGCAATCCGATCGTTCTGCACTATCTGCAGATCTCAGCTACAGAGCTGAGAACTGCAGATTTGCTGCTTTACTTTCAATGCCGGCTGTATTCCGGCATTGAGAGGAAGTGAGTCATGTTAGCTACAGGCGTCATCACATGACCCTGTGCTACCATGACAACCACCGAAAGTCACATGATCATGTCACGTGACTTCCGGTGGGGGCGGGGTAAGTGACTGTCATGGCGGCGCCCATATACATATCGCTGCCAGATTTTGGCAGCGAAATGTAAGGGGTTAATGGCTGACATAATGGCTGATAACAGCTGATATGTGCGCGGATCGCCGCCGCCTGCCGGCGGCAGGGGGCGGGGCTTACCGGCACACGATCCATGACCTACCCAGTACGTCATGGGTCGTTAAGGGGTTAACTGTGGAATATGAAGGGCATTGATCCCCCAATGTCTGCGACATCACCATGAATATCCTTTGCGGACTTTCTTTGCAGAAACAAGGATTTTATCACTCCTCTGCTCTCAGTTGTTGTGAATATTGTTTGACGCCACCATTTTGTTTTCCCGCATGTGCGGAACACTGTTGCCATAAGCAACAAACACAACATTTTGAAAACATACAGTTAGGTCCAGAAATATTTGGACAGTGACACAAGTTTTGTTATTTTAGCTGTTTACAAAAACATGTTCAGAAATACAATTATATATATAATATGGGCTGAAAGTGCACACTCCCAGCTGCAATATGACAGTTTTCACATCCAAATCGGAGAAAGGGTTTAGGAATCATAGCTCTGTAATGCATAGCCTCCTCTTTTTAAAGGGACCAAAAGTAATTGGACAAGGGACTCTAAGGGCTGCAATTAACTCTGAAGGTGTCTCCCTCGTTAACCTGTAATCAATGAAGTAGTTAAAAGGTCTGGGGTTGATTACAGGTATGTGGTTTTGCATTTGGAAGCTGTTGCTGTGACCAGACAACATGCGGTCTAAGGAACTCTCAATTGAGGTGAAGCAGAACATCCTGAGGCTGAAAAAAAAGAAAAAATCCATCAGAGAGATAGCAGACATGCTTGGAGTAGCAAAATCAACAGTCGGGTACATTCTGAGAAAAAAGGAATTGACTGGTGAGCTTGGGAACTCAAAAAGGCCTGGGCGTCCACGGATGACAACAGTGGTGGATGATCGCCGCATACTTTCTTTGGTGAAGAAGAACCCGTTCACAACATCAACTGAAGTCCAGAACACTCTCAGTGAAGTAGGTGTATCTGTCTCTAAGTCAACAGTAAAGAGAAGACTCCATGAAAGTAAATACAAAGGGTTCACATCTAGATGCAAACCATTCATCAATTCCAAAAATAGACAGGCCAGAGTTAAATTTGCTGAAAAACACCTCATGAAGCCAGCTCAGTTCTGGAAAAGTATTCTATGGACAGATGAGACAAAGATCAACCTGTACCAGAATGATGGGAAGAAAAAAGTTTGGAGAAGAAAGGGAACGGCACATGATCCAAAGCACACCACATCCTCTGTAAAACATGGTGGAGACAACGTGATGGCATGGGCATGCATGGCTTTCAATGGCACTGGGTCACTTGTGTTTATTGATGACATAACAGCAGACAAGAGTAGCCGGATGAATTCTGAAGTGTACCGGGATATACTTTCAGCCCAGATTCAGCCAAATGCCGCAAAGTTGATCGGACGGCGCTTCATAGTACAGATGGACAATGACCCCAAGCATACAGCCAAAGCTACCCAGGAGTTCATGAGTGCAAAAAAGTGGAACATTCTGCAATGGCCAAGTCAATCACCAGATCTTAACCCAATTGAGCATGCATTTCACTTGCTCAAATCCAGACTTAAGACGGAAAGACCCACAAACAAGCAAGACCTGAAGGCTGCGGCTGTAAAGGCCTGGCAAAGCATTAAGAAGGAGGAAACCCAGCGTTTGGTGATGTCCATGGGTTCCAGACTTAAGGCAGTGATTGCCTCCAAAGGATTCGCAACAAAATATTGAAAATAAAAATATTTTGTTTGGGTTTGGTTTATTTGTCCAATTACTTTTGACCTCCTAAAATGTGGAGTGTTTGTAAAGAAATGTGTACAATTCCTACAATTTCTATCAGATATTTTTGTTCAAACCTTCAAATTAAACGTTACAATCTGCACTTGAATTCTGTTGTAGAGATTTCATTTCAAATCCAATGTGGTGGCATGCAGAGCCCAACTCGCGAAAATTGTGTCACTGTCCAAATATTTCTGGACCTAACTGTATTAGACACATAAGGCTTTCATGTGATGTAATATTCATTACCATAGAAGCAAAAAAAGATCACAAAGCCGAAGACTTATCAGCAGCCTCTCGTATTACATATGTAATGCGGTGTACACAGCATGGTCAGCCAGTTCTTGTTAGCCATCAATATGCTGACATTTACCACTTCAATTCCTGTTTTTGCTATAGAAAATATAGGTCAAAAGCCATCCTGCCATGCTGCTTACAATCTCAGATAGATGAAGCTCTTCCTGACAGCAGCAAATTCTATTAAGCTTATATTCTTTGGCTGTGATATGCATTCCACCCTGCCTAGAAGACACGTCTGTGGATTGTGCAAGGTAATTAAAGTACGATTATTATTATTAATATCGAACGTTCATTAAGTGTTTGCTCGCATTACCGCTTTTGGAATCAATCCTAGCTGACTGAAGAAGAATCAACTTTACCATAATCCTCATGCACAAAGCTTTATAAGAGCTCTGTTTAATATGGAGATATTATAGGATTGACACAAACGTGCATGATAGGTGCTCATATGGGCATGCACTTGTCAGGTGTCGTATGTATGCAGGCTTGTATGCATCTTTACAGGCATTAATTTTGCCAATGTTCATCTTTGGGTACATTTTTATTTATGTTATGTATTTTGAGTGGATGAGCATTTAAGAGCTAAGATTGAGTGGCTGGAAATGAATAGGGGGAGAGCTTCTCTGATAGATGATGATTCTCTGTTGGCATCCAGCAGCTAGCAATGTACTGTAAAACATGCAGGCTGCAGAAGCCAAACTGCAAAAGAAATATATTTTTACCCATAAAACATCCAATACAAAAAAATACATAAAGGCCTTCATAGCCTTTAAAGAGGTTTTAAAAAATGTAATAATCCAGTGAAAGGTCCTTTTTAAGTATTAGAGCTTGTAATCCTTATGTATCAGAACTGTGTAGCAAAATGTGTGTATAGGTCACACTAATCACTAGTATAGGAGTCTTCATTTCTCCACACCAGTTTAGAGTATAACTCATTGAAATATTGAAAGTCTTTTATTTATTGGAACTTTTCCCAAAAGGTTTTACTTATTTGGATGCTGACATTTTTGAGATCATGGAGCGTGTTCTCGTAGGGGGTGCCTAAAACCTGTGCTTGTCATGATAATTCTGTATAACTAGCACCTAACACTTGCATGAGACAATAAAAAAATATTGCAACCTCTAACGAATGACCATTAACACTAGAAGTCCCAGAAATTTCGAGCTCCCCCCTGAAGTCCAGAAAGAGGGTCAAATGACTGATGATAAACTGAATAGAACTAACTAGAAACTAAATGGCTAAACTTAATGGAAAACAACGACCTCCTGTGGTGCGACAGTAATGGCCTTAATTACAGAACAAAAGACGGTGATTATAGGATGTTAGCTAAAATCCTTCAGGTCATTCGACCCGTCTCTGGATTCCAAAGGTAGAAATGTTAAATGACCCCTCTCTGGGACTTCTAGTGTTAAAGTGTTACAGTTCTGAAAGTTGATACATTTTGAAAAGTTAAAGAGGTTTCCTACTACTTTGATGGCACCTCGATTTCCCCTTCATTGTCTAACAGACACATCTTTGTACACCTGGTAGCTGCTGTTTGGCAGTACAGTCTACTCTCGTTCAGGTGACAATGTACCGTACTAGGCCTGGTAAGCACTGACGGGGCCATAAGACTGTGTCTCATTCAGTCAGCTGATCATAGAGGGTTTTGAGAATTTAATCTAAGGCTATGCCATAAATATAGAAGGCCTGGTTAAAAAAGAACAGCAAAGACATTTAACTTAATAATTAAAGGGAACGTGTCATTTGATTTATTCGGTCCAATCCGGCAGCATGGATCAGAACTTGACTTCTCAATTGCAGCCAGTTATATTTTTCTCTGAAATTCTAGTATTTCAGAGAAAATATAATTAGAAAATGTTGCTGGGGACCACAGGGATAGTTGAATTGAGGCCAGCATTACACGGCCAGCCTTTTCACCCGCAGGTGATTAACAAGTCTCTCCCATAGCGAGAAATACGGGAACTACCTGCAGCAGCACTGGGAAAGGCCATCCGGGCAGGCATCAGGCTTCTCTCTTTTCTCTGCCTATGCTCACTGGCCAGATTTTCAAAGTATATTTTCTCTATGCCTTTCCGTTTAAAAAAAAAATATATACCTGGCTGCAGTCATCCATCTAGGCTCTGATTCATGTTTCCCGCAGTTTGGGCAGCATGAATAACTGATATTTGACATTTTCACATGATCTACAAGAGAAAATAGTGACAAAGAAAAGTGCACTCAGAAGAACAAGTCACATAATTACTTCTATTACCCAGAGTACATAGTTCAAGTCATGGCTGAAGAGGCTAGAATGACTTCAGATACTGTATGTCATAGGATTATGGAACAATTTTGAGGATTAATCTTCAGATGGTGAAGCTGGTGGTTATCAGTAAATTTGAGGACACTACAAGTTTGTAAGCGCCTCCCATATCACATCTACCCACTGACGGACACAGACAGAAACTGACCCTCTGCCGGAACTTTATATGAGCTCAATACCTCATCAAAATACACAATTACACCTGCTTTGGAGGAAGAAATTGGCCCTCTTACATCTTGGGCCCCTGTGTGGCCACAAAGGTTGCACCAATGGTATATCTGGTAATGCATCTACTGAAATATCTATGAAACATCAATGTGATATGCCTTTAATTACTGTACACATCCATTGTTGGTGAACTAGGCTCTTGTAATCTGTTCACTACCAGCTACAGGAGAAAACATCGGTCACAAATCCTGTGTTGTAGTAAAATAAGCAGCGAGCGATGCATGACACATTTGACTAGGCAAATTCTTCAGAGCAAGATCAAGAACAGAAGAGCCTCTGTTTATTCTATATACTGTGCTGCCTATGTGTTCCATGAGTACCAAGCGGGACGTGAGCTGTATCATTGCCTATTGTAGAGGACACAAAGCCATGGCCTTTGTATGCGGTTTCCTAATTAGTAAGGGAAAATCTATCAGGGTGCTGTTTAGCCTGTGGTGTGGAAAGAGGTTGGTGCTGCAATTATATCAGACAGACAGGTCCCTATTGTCATGTTTGGCTTTGAGGAGCATTCAGGTAGCACCTGTACATTGGACGTCAGCAACATTCACTGTTGAAAGTTGAACATTGTGCCAAATGAAAAAGATTATACAGGTGATAGATTCTATGGAGTGTTGGGTTGTCTTTGGACTTCTGTATGAAGGTTCAGTACCCGGGACAAAAGCTGACCAATACCAATTAGATAGATAGATAGATAGATAGACAGACAGACAGACAGACAAACAGAAGAATCAAAATTTTGCGCTGGTGCCGTCCTAGCTGTGGGCGGCGCTTGCACGAATTTATCTCATGGTGGACTTCAGTAAAATGGTGCTGGTGAGACTGAGCAATCAGCGCATGCGCAGTCGCCAGTGCCATTTTCCTGAAGACTGCCAAGAGAGCAATCTGCTGAAGTGCAAAATACAAATAAGGATACATAAATATTTTCATATTGTACATTGTCCCTTAATAATTCAAAAGAATAATATAACCTTAAAGAAAAGCCACTCCATGTTGAAATTATGAAAGACAAAGGAAACCAAAGCTTTATTGCTAAAAATTATTATTTTTATTAGACAAAAGTTGTTTAAAAAAGATTATAGGAAAAATTCATACAAAAAAAATACATGAAAAAAGTCAGTGCAAATAGATGTGCTGATAATTATGTAAAGCAAGGGGGAAACAGATATAAATAAACCCACAGATATAAATAAACCCACAGCGAGCAATGACAGTTAGACAGCACTCGGTATCCTAGTTGTATATCAGACCACCACACTGAACTACATAGGATCAAATAAAGAACCCACTCTAAAATCTCTAGAGAGGTCAGCAATATCATGCGCACTCTGGGCAGAAGTAGTGGGATCACATAGAAAAATTATTATGGCTGCTTACCCATAAATCAGAAGCCCAGCTTAGCCCCTTACAAACACAACAAGACCCCTTCCGACACGCGTTTCGCATACACCATATAGCCCTTCTTCATGAAAAGTATCGGTAAGGATCAAGCCATAAGGAGCCAGAACAGAGCTAAACACCCTTTCACCAGTCCCGCCTCAATGCATGAAGATATGAAAAAAAGAAAACTTCAAACACAGATTAAAAGAAAATATGTAAAATGGATTTCTTCAACTTAGGTATTATTTTAATCAGTATGACAGTGCCAATATGTACTTTACCTAGGAAAATGCTGCTAACAGGTTCTTTTTAAAGAACAGTGTGGAGGTGTGCACTGAAACTCAAAAGCCAAGATGGCACCTGTCCCGTGTGCTGGCGCCATATTGGCAGCGTTTTTCGTTGGCATAGGCAGCGCTTAATAGAGGGGCCAGCAAAAGGGAGCTGGTGCCATCTTGGAATATGAGCTGATGCAGCCAATGCTTAGTAGAGGGGGCAGCGCCAGATCAAGAAGCGGATATCATCTTTGAAATTGAGGGTACATAGTCAGCAGGCACTTAACAAATGAGGTGTCATAAGCACAGGGAGCAGGCTCCATCTTTGAACCTTTAAATTAGCACAGTGGTAGCCAGTACTTAGCATAGGGTCTAGCAAAAGCAAAAGGGAGCAGGTTCCATCTGTGGTTTAGAGCAGATGCAGCCAATACTTAGCATAGAGAGCAGTCCTTAGCCCTACATTCCAGAGACAGAGACAGTGATTTTAGCCCTACAACGACCTTAGCTTTACAAGCCAGGGACAGTGCTCTTAGCCCTACTAACCAGGGATCGCTCTCTTAGCCCTACTACTGAAGGACAGCTCTCATAGCCTATAACCCAATGACAGCTCTCTTAGCCCTACTACTGAAGGACAGCTCTCGTAGCCTATAACCCAATGACAGCTCTCTTAGCCCTACTACTGAAGGACAGCTCTCGTAGCCTATAACCCAATGACAGCTCTCTTAGCCCTACTACTGAA
The DNA here is from genome assembly GCF_048569485.1 of Anomaloglossus baeobatrachus. Lineage (NCBI taxonomy): Eukaryota > Metazoa > Chordata > Amphibia > Anura > Aromobatidae > Anomaloglossus > Anomaloglossus baeobatrachus. The sequence continues at coordinate 588,138,946 of NC_134353.1, read as the reverse complement.
GGACAGCTCTCGTAGCCGTAGCCTATAACCCAATAATAGCTGTCTTAGCCCTACTACCTAAGGAAAGCACTCTTAAGGGGCCATTTACACGCTGCGACATCGCTAACGATATATCGTCGGGGTCACGGTGTTTGTGACGCACATCCGGCGTTGTTAGCGACATTACAGCATGTAACACCTATAAGCAATCACAAAAGAGGCAAAAATTGTTGGTCTGTGATAAGTCGTTCATTTACCAAAAATCGTTGTCTGGTCAGTAGCGAGGTTGTTTGTCCTTCCTGCGGCCGCACAAATCGCTATTTGTGACAACGCAGGAACGAGGAACAACCTCGTACCTGTGGCCGCACGCAATGAGGAGGAAGGAGGTGGGCGGGATGTTTGTTCTGCTCATCTCCGCCCCTCTGCTTCTATTGTACGGCTGCGTGTAAAGCACCCTATAGCCCTAAAACCCAAGGACAGCTTTCTTATATCTCTACTACCAAGGGCCAGCTCTTTTATAACCCTACTACCAGAGGGACAGCGCTTTTATAGCCTTACTACCCAGGGCCAGCTCTCTTACAGCCCTACTAGCCAGGGACAACTCTCTTATAGGCATACTACCCAGGGTCAGCTCTTTTATAGCCCTACTACCCAGGGACAACTTTTGTATAGCCCTACCACCTAGGGATAGTTCTCGTATAGCGCTTACACCCAGTGACAGCTCTCATACAGACCTAGTACCCAGGGACAGCTCTCTTATAGCCCCTGGCCACTTTGTGCATTGCAGTCCTTACTCGTACTGTCTAACGTGGAGATCTGCATGAGCCCTTATAATTACAAGCGGCTCTTTGAAGGCAACCATAATGCTAATGTGGCCCTTGGTGAAAATGAGTTTGACACCCATGCCTTACGGTATGCACATACAACATCTTTATCGAGTGGGTTCTGCCTGGAACCTGCCAGAAAAAAACGCTGCAAGACTGACAAAGCAAAAAAAAAAATGAAATTAATGCACAGCAATATAAACATGAAATTGATGTGCATATGTTTAGTCTAAAATGACTCTTGAGAAACGTCAATAACAATATACTCGTTCTAACCAAGCTTACGCTGGCTGCATAGTAATTACACTAACAGAGTTACCTATGTAACAGCCAATGCTAATTACATATGCATAGACATAGGTATATTATACTAGGTCATTGACACAGAACATAGCTAAGCATTTGTTTACTTGGATTATGTTAAGGCGCATATTGCCTCTGGCAAAGAAGGGGACTTACAATGGTTGAATAAGCAATGCTGCTCACATTTCTGGGATGATGTATGCTGATAGCCAATTTACTTGCATGACATAATGCATCAAACCTGTATTACTCTAAAGCAAAATTGAGCGGTGCATGTTTATTAATACGTACTATGCCTAGGCCTGCTGATTATACACGAATGCCATACATCCTGTTCTGTATGATGGCGGCTCGATTTCATGGAGGTTTTACCAGGGCATTCATCACTGCAAGGCGAGAGGCTTGTTACACAGCAGGCAATAAACAGCACACATTCATAAGGGCTCTGTATCATTGCACCTTCTCCTATCTGGATATCTGTGCCAGGAATTGAGAGGTTTTTGGAGGTAGGATTTGGAAACAAAGAGAATACATATTGTTGTCTTTGGTAAAATTGAAATACAGCATATAAGGAAACGGTGGCGTAACTAGAGTTTGATGGGCCCCAGTGCAAAGTTCAGTCCTGGGCGCCCCCTCCACATACCCCGACACTCGGGGTACAGGATAATGATGCTGACACTTGGCTCTTACCCTCAGCACCCAGATTTCCCATGATCTGAAATCCCTCTATCAGCACCCAGCTTTCCTATGTTCTGATATCCATCTTGTCCTCAGCACCCAGCTTCCCCATGCTCTGCTATACATCTTTTCCCTCATCACCCAGCTTACCCATAACAGAGCATGGGAAAGCTGGGTGCTGAGAGAAGATGTACAGCAGAGCAATGGAAAGCTGGGTGCTGAGGGAAAGAGCCTTTATAGCTCAGCACAAAACGTTCCCATCCCGATTGTATCTTTGTCCCCCCTTGTATATAGTTCTCCAAATACAATAATGGCACCCACATAGCCTTCCAAATAGTATAAAGGGTCCCACATAACCCTTCATATATTAGAATACACCTCCATAGTCCTCCATGTATTATAATGCATTTCCCATAGTTCTCCATGTATTATAATTCACACCATAGTACTCAATATATAATACTGCCCCACATAGTTCGCCATATATTATACTGTACCCCCATAATCCTCCATGTATAAAGTAGCCCTTCATTTATTATCATGAATTTCTCATAGTTCTCCATATATTATAATTCACCCCATAGTACTTCATATATTATACTGCACCACATAGTCCCCAATGTTTTATAATGCACCCCCATAGTCCATGTATAAGGTAGGCTCCATCGTCCTCCATATATTATAATGTAGCCCCCATAGTTCTATATGTATTACAATGCAGCCCCATAAAACTTCATATTGTATTATGCTGCCCCATACTCCTCCATGCATAATGCACCCCTATATTCCATGTATAAGGTGTCCTTCATTTTGTATTATGCAGCACCCTCAGACCTCCATATATAATAATGCAGCCAGCCTCCTCAGTCCTCCATATATAATAATGCAGCCACCCTCTCCAGGCCTCCATGTATAATATAGCAGCCAGCCTCTTCAGACCTCCATATATAATAATGCAACCAGCCTCCTCAGTCCTCCATGTATAACAATGCAGCCAGCCTCCCCAGTCCTCCATGTATAATAATACAGCCAGCCTCCCCAGGCGTCCATGTATAAAATAGCAGCCAGGCTCTCCAGGCCTCTATGTATAATATAGCAGCCAGCCTCCCCAGGCCTCCATGTATAATATAGCAGCCAGCCTCCCCAGGCCTCCATGTATAATATAGCAGCCAGCCTCCCCAGGCTTCCATGTATCATAATGCAGCTAGCCTCCCCAGGCCTCCATGTATAATAATGCACCCAGCTCTCCATGTATAATAATGCAGCCAGCCTCCCCAGACCTCCATGTATAATAATACAGCCAGCCTCTCCAGGCCCCCATGCATAATATAGCAGCCAGCCTCTCCAGGCCCCCATGTATAATGTAGCAGCCAGCTACTCCAGGCCTCCATGTATAATAATGCACCCAGCCTTTCCAGGCCTCCCTGTTTAATATAGCAGCCAGCCTCTCCAGGCCTCTATGTGTATTATAGCAGCCAGCCTCCCTAAGCCTCCCTGTTTAATATAGCAGCCAGCCTCCCCAGGCCTCCATGTATAATATAGCAGCCAGCCTCCCCAGGCCTCCATGTATAATATAGCAGCCAGCCTCCCCAGGCCTCCATGTATCATAATGCAGCTAGCCTCCCCAGGCCTCCATGTATAATAATGCACCCAGCTCTCCAGGTATAATAATACAGCCAGCCTCTCCAGGCCCCCATGTATAATGTAGCAGCCAGCTACTCCAGGCCTCCATGTATAATAATGCACCCAGCCTTTCCAGGCCTCCCTGTTTAATATAGCAGCCAGCCTCTCCAGGCCTTTATGTGTATTATAGCAGCCAGCCTCCCTAGGCCTCCATGTTTAATATAGCAACCAGCCTCTCCAGGCCTCCATGTATAATATAGTAGCCAGCCTCCCCAGGCTTCCATGTATAATATAGCAGCCAGTCTCTCCAGGCCCCCATGTATAATATAGCAGCCAGCCTCTCCAGGCCCCCATGTATAATGTAGCAGCCAGCCTTTCCAGGCCTCCATGTATAATAATGCACCCAGCCTTTCCAGGCCTCCATGTTTAATATAGCAGCCAGCCTCTCCAGGCCTCTATGTGTATTATAGCAGCCTCCCTCCCTAGGCTTCCATGTTTAATATAGCAGCCAGCCTCTCCAGGCCTCCATGTATAATATAGCAGCCAGCCTCCCCAGGCGTCCATGTATAAAATAGCAGCCAGCCTCTCCAGGCCTCTATGTATAATATAGCAGCCAGCCTCCCCAGGCCTCCATGTATAATATAGCAGCCAGCCTCCCCAGGCCTCCATGTATAATATAGCAGCCAGCCTCCCCAGGCCTCCATGTATAATAATGCAGCTAGCCTCCCCAGGCCTCCATGTATAATAATGCACCCAGCTCTCCATGTATAATAATGCAGGGAGTCTCCCCAGCTCTCCATGTATAATAATGCAGCCAGCCTCCCCAGACCTCCATGTATAATAATGCAGCCAGCCTCTCCAGGCCGCCATGCATAATATAGCAGCCAGCCTCTCCAGGCCCCCATGTATAATGTAGCAGCCAGCTACTCCAGGCCTCCATGTATAATAATGCACCCAGCCTTTCCAGGCCTCCCTGTTTAATATAGCAGCCAGCCTCTCCAGGCCTCTATGTGTATTATAGCAGCCAGCCTCCCTAGGCCTCCCTGTTTAATATAGCAACCAGCCTCTCCAGGCCTCCATGTATAATATAGTAGCCAGCCTCCCCAGGCCTCCATGTATAATATAGCAGCCAGCCTCTCCAGGCTCCCATGTATAATATAGCAGCCAGCCTCTCCAGGCCCCCATGTATAATGTAGCAGCCAGCTACTCCAGGCCTCCATGTATAATAATGCATCCAGCCTTTCCAGGCCTCCATGTATAATATAGCAGCCAGCCTCTCCAGGCCCCCATGTATAATATAGCAGCCAGCCTCTCCAGGCCCCTATGTATAATATAGCAGCCAGCCTCTCCAGGCCCCCATGTATAATGTAGCAGCCAGCTACTCCAGGCCTCCATGTATAATAATGCACCCAGCCTTTCCAGGCCTCCATGTTTAATATAGCAGCCAGCCTCTCCAGGCCTCTATGTGTATTATAGGAGCCAGCCTCCCTAGGCCTCCATGTTTAATATAGCAGCCAGCCTCTCCAGGCCTCCATGTATAATATAGCAGCCAGCCTCCCCAGGCCTCCATGTATAATTCAGCCTCTCCAGGCCTCCATGTATAATGCAGCCTCTCCAGTCCACCCTGTATAATAATGCAGCCTCCCCAGGCCTCCATGTATAATAATGCAGCCTCCCCAGACCTCCATGTATAATGCAGCCTCTCCAGGCCTCCCTGTATAATAATGCAGCCTCCCCAGGCCTCCATGTATAATAATGCAGCCTCCCCAGGCCTCCATTAGTAATAATGCAGCCTCCCCAGACCTCCATGGATAATAATGCAACCTCTCCAGGCCTCCATGTATAATAATGCAGCCTCTCCAGGCCTCCATGTATAATAATGCAGCCTCCCCAGACCTCCATGTATAATGCAGCCTCTCCAGGCCTCCATGTATAATAATGCAGCCTCTCCAGGCCTCCATGTATAATAATGCAGCCTCTCCAGGCCTTCATGTATAATAATGCAGCCTCCCCATGTCTCCATGTATAATAATGCAGCCTCCCCAGGCCTCCATGTATAATAATGCAGCCTCCCCAGGCCTCCATGTATAATAATGCAGCCTCCCCAGACCTCCATGTATAATGCAGCCTCTCCAGGCCTCCATATATAATAATGCAGCCTCTCCAGGCCTCCATGTATAATAATGCAGCCTCCCCAGGCCTCCATGTATAATAATGCAGCCTCCCCAGGCCTCCATGTATAATAATGCAGCCTCCCCATGCCTCCATGTATAATAAGAAAAAGAAGGGGAGCCAGCACTGCTTGTGAATGACTTGCAACAATGGAGAAATAAAAAGTGTAATATTCACAAATTCGTTCCTACTGTAAAATTCAATTGACATTGTGCTGGTGTGTGTGGTTCTGCCACACACACTGGCACCTGGGCTGCCTTTATTCGCGGTTGTCAGTCCTAGCAGCATGGGAGCGGTTCAGACATGTCTCAGGTAAGTGGTGTCTTCATATGGTCCTGCTCATTATATGAGACCTTTTGGTACATAATAATTTATAATATAGCGTTAGGGACCCCCCTATAGAGATTTGCCGTGACGGGGCAGGGGGGCTCAAATCATTGATCAATCATTTGCAAAAAATCTCATTGAATTTTACAGTAAGAACGAATTTGTGAATATTACACTTTTTATTTCTCCATTGTTGCAAGCCATTCACAAGCAGTGCTGGCTCCCCTTCTTTTTCATGTATAATAAGGCAGCTTTCCCAAGCCTCTGGCCACCGTGTACACAATTTTATATTAAAAAAAAAAAAAAAACACACAACAAGTACTTGTGACGACATGGACTCTCATGGGTTAAAGTTTCTTAAAATCCAGCCAGACAGCATGATAGATTGTCTATAGATGGGGGAGAAGTCCCTCATTGTTTTTAGGAGACTCTTGTTGACTCAATGTAATTGTGTTGGCCACTGAAAGCTAGACGTATTGTTCTCCAGACATTTCCAGTAACCATTGTATTGTAGTTGTGTATTGATAATGTAATTACCTTAGTAGCCATTGTCTAGTTGGTGACTCCCAGTTTACATGTACACCCTCAGTCTTTCTACCCATATCATTTAAATGAACATTGTCTATGCAGCTTGAGATTCATCCAATGGGACAGGTGATCTTGTCAACCAATCGATGAAGGTTGATGGATCCAGTCTAAGCTCTTTGGAGCTGACTAGAGGATCAGGACATCTTATGGCTTCAATCTAGGGACTCCGGATCCGGTTGGAGACCATATCCACAGCCTAGGGATTTCGAATCCGGCTGCCAGGATTGTAACATCAAACCAGGACTACCTAAGGAGGACACGCAGGTTGGGACAGTTCAGTCACCTGTTACAGACTTTGCAGACCTCAGACAGCTTGGAACCTGTGAGGCATGGACATTCTAAATCCCTGGTGAGCCAGCGGAAGGGTGAGACTCTGTTGCCTGTTACATTTGTGTGTTTTGCTGGTTATGTGTTATGTGCTGTTAATTGTTTGGGGATCCAATAAAGTCTAATTATTGTGGTTCCCTCACCCTGTGTTGTCTGAGTAGTGTTACGCCCACGGTTAAGGAGGCCGGCGTTCAGTTGGGATGAGCCCTGAGCCACGCTGTCTTTCTAAAGGCGGCGGGTTTTAGTGGACGAGAGCACCCACTGAGCCCCGTGTCTCCACAATTGGTGGCAGCAGTGGGATACTACTCAGCCTGGTTTACCCAGGGGAGCTGCAGTGGACTGGTGTTTTCGGACACCGTCCAGGGCTCAACAACCAGGGAGGCGCATAAGCATACCCAGCAGGCCATAGGGGAGGCATTCAGGTTTCGGACGCTGCCATGTCCAACCCCACCAGCTCAGCCATGGGACAAGGACCAGAGAGGAGTTACGACCGCAGCAGTAAATGGATGCTGCAGGATCTGTGCCAGATGCGAAAGATTGACTACAGGAACACTGACACTCGGTCAGACTTGATCCGGAAATTAGTCTGTTGGGATGCCCAGAATGATGCAGAGGATGATGAGGACACTGCCGTTGTGGTATCAGAGGCGGTAAACCCTGTATCTCATCCTAGATCCAGTGACAGTCTGGAAACAAACCAAACCCAAGCAGACCGAGTCAAGGAATTGTTTACTGCATTGGGGCCTGAAGCTTCAAGGGAAGAGAGGGCTGGTGTTCTGCAATTTGTGTTTGGATTTCCAATTTCCTCACCATCAGCACCTACCTCCAGGATAGACCACCACCAAGGAAGTCATCTTCGCTACAGGGATGTGCCAGTGTTTAATGATTCCAGCACTGAGATAGATGAACACTTGCAAAACTTTGAGATGCTAATGCGTATGCACCAGGTGCCCACAGATGAGTGGTCCAAATACCTGTGGACAAGCTTGCCGGTCCGGGCCCAGGAGGCTGTCCGATCACTTGGGCCTCAGGACTGCTTGGACTACGGAATTATTAAGGACACTTTGTTGGCCCTTTTTACCATAACACCCGAGAGACATCGCACTAAGTTCCGGACTATGTCTCGCCAGGGTGTCTCGTACGTCGAATTTGGCAGTCAACTCCGACGACACTGTAATCGCTGGCTCGATGGTCGGGCTGCTCACTCCGCTGCTGCCCTCCGGGATGTGATAGTGCTTGAACAGCTGCTGGTGCAGATGGACCCGGAAATCCGAGAATGGGTAGCTGACAGGAAGCCCGACACCCCAGAGCAAGCAGCGCGATTGGCTGACGAATTTACAGCCAACCGACCCAGCTGGAGGCCCAATAGGTCCCTCAACCATGGATCCAAGCGACCCCCAGACTCACGTGCTGGACTAACTCGTTACCCCACAGAAGCCCCAACAAGACAAAGGTTTACCAACAGGGTGGGTGACTTGTCTAACCCACGGCGCTGTTATACGTGTGGGCGCCTTGGACACATGGCCAAAGAGTGTCTACAAAACCGGGGCCCCATGCCTGGAGCCCGTCTACCAGTCAATATATGCCACTTAAGCAAGCATTGTTGACCTTAGGGAGATCAACATATCCACTGCGGAGACACCATCACGTGTTTCTCAACGCAGTGATTCTAGAGCATTGCCCCCTGGGAAGTATGCAAATAAGAAAGCCGCGGAGACACCATCACGTGTTTCTCAACGCTTGCAGGAAACTAGCCAGGTCTTTCACCGGGAAGGAACAACCACGGGAAGGGCAGTCTCCAGTCAAGGAGACCACCTATACCAAACATGGTATCCATCCACAGACAGCCGTTTCGGGGTATTTGCCCCTCATCAGTGTGCAGTAGGAAACTGGCTAAGTGTTCCTTCCCGGTGAAAGACCTGGCTAGTTTCCTGCAAGCGTTGAGAAACACGTGATGGTGTCTCCGCGGCTTTCTTATTTGCATACTTCCCAGGGGGCAATGCTCTAGAATCACTGCGTTGAGAAACACGTGATGGTGTCTCCGCAGTGGATATGTTGATCTCCCTAAGGTCAACAATGCTTGCTTAAGTAGTCTTTTACTAGGCATTGCCCCCACTAGCCAGATTCCTACTCCACACTGATGAGGGGCAAATACCCCGAAACGGCTGTCTGTGGATGGATACCATGTTTGGTATAGGTGGTCTCCTTGACTGGAGACTGCCCTTCCCGTGGTTGTTCCTTCCCGGTGAAAGACCTGGCTAGTTTCCTGCAAGCGTTGAGAAACACGTGATGGTGTCTCCGCGGCTTTCTTATTTGCAGTCAATATATGCCGAGATGAACCAACGAGACCTGAGGAATGCTACTCCCGAGAAACACCAATAGCTGAGGAAGTGGTTTATCTAGTCCACACCCTACGGCAGGCCGGACACCGTACACCAGCTACCCTCCATCCCCACATCCAGACAGTCAAGGTCGGTGATATACAGGCTCAGGGACTTCGAGACTCGGGATCTTCCATCACCCTGGTCAGCCCAGATATTGTTCCCACAGAACATCATTTACCTGGCCGCCAAGTGACCATCATCCTTGCTGGGGGCCAGCGCTCGAACATCCCTCTGGCACGAGTGCAGTTGGACTTGGGAACTGACCAAGGAGAGGTTGAAGTGGGGCTCATGGACGGTCTCCCCACCCCTGTAATTTTGGGAAATGACCTAGGACAAGGACTATCCAGCCAGTTTGTCACCGCCATCACCCGCAGCCAAGCCAAACACCATCCTGGTGCAGGTCTTTCTTCCAGCCCATCAGAGGAGAACCCAACTCCTCAATCTTCAGCCTTCTCATCAGAGCCAACAAATGTGAGTACATCAGACCCAACTGTGGCCATTGATTGGGGGGAGATAGATCGTAAAGAGTTCAGGGAAGCCCAACTGTCAGACCCCACCTTAGAGCTTATCCGTAATGCGGCCACCCAACCTGGGGGAGGAAATCAGGGGGAGGTATATAGATGGGAAAAAGGCCTCTTATATCGGGAGAAGCCCGCATCCTCCCCAGAAAAACCCTGGACCCGTGTACATCAGCTTGTGGTACCCCAGCCATACCGACCCCAACTGTTGCGTTTAGCTCATGATGTTCCTGCGGCTGGGCACATGGGGACCAAAAAGACTCGGGCCCGCCTGCTGCGTAGTTTTTTCTGGCCAAGGGTCACTCGAGAAGTGCAAAAATACAGAGCCTCTTGCCCAGTGTGTCAGCGTATGGGGGGAGCCCCATGCCGTGCCCAACTTCAACCCATGCCCTTGATAGGAGAACCGTTCCAGAGAGTTGCCATTGATATAGTAGGCCCCTTAGCCATCCCCAGCCGCAGTGGAAAAAGATTCATCCTCACCCTGGTAGACTTTGCCACCCGTTACCCAGAAGCCGTTGCCTTAACCTCCATAGATGCAGAGCACGTGGCTGAAGCTCTACTGGACATCTTTAGCCGGGTAGGGTTTCCACAGGAAGTATTGACTGACCAGGGGGCACAGTTCCAAAGTGAACTGATTCACACCCTGTGGGAAAAACATGGAGTCCGCCCCATGCGCACAACCCCCTACCATCCTGAAACAAATGGATTGTGTGAGCGCTTCAACAAAACGCTCAAACAGCTCATTAGCCGATATGTGGAGTCCGAGGGGGGGGACTGGGAGAAAAACTTGCAGCAGCTCCTTTTTGCTTACCGGGAGGTGCCGCAGGACTCCACTGGGTTCTCTCCCTTTCAATTGCTGTACGGCCGAAAAGTACGAGGGCCCCTAGAGCTGGTACGAGAGAGTTGGGAGGGCACCTTCCCCACAGAAGAGGTTCCCATACTTGACTATGTTCAAAAGTTTAGGGAAAGGATGAGGCACCTCATGGCGTTAGCCCATGGGAATTTAGAAGTGGCTCAGGAAAGGCAAAAACGATGTTACGACCGCACTGCCCGGCCCCGAGAATTTGCCTGTGGACAGAAGGTCCTAGTACTAGTACCGGTGCGGAAAAACAAGCTGCAAGCCATGTGGGCGGGTCCATTCACCATTACCAAGAAATGTGGCAATACTGACTACACCGTGGCCCTGGATCGAGCAGGTGTTCGTGAGCGTACCTACCACATCAATAGGCTAAAAGCTTATGAGGAACGAGAAGTCACCAATTTAGCAGTTTGCTGTCCAGAGTTAGATGATCCAGAGTTGGACCAGATCCCAGACCTATTAGTGGACTCCAAAAGGGAAATGGGGGTAAAAGATGTATCACTAGGGGAGCAGCTTTGTCCATCACAGAAGCGACAGATATCAGACATACTCGGAACATATGAAACCCTGTTCACAAGTCAGCCTGGTAGAACCCCCCTGGTCCAGCATCATGTCAATACAGGGGCAGCCACCCCACTAAGACAACCCACCTACCGGGTGACCCCTCCTGTGTTGGCAATGATGAAGGCCGAGGTGGATGACATGTTAAATATGGGAGTCATAGTCCCCTCCCATAGCCCATGGGCTGCCAGTGTGGTATTGGTGCCAAAAAAGGACAAGAGTACTCGTTTCTGTGTGGACTATAGACGGCTCAATGAGGTCACGATTACAGATGCTTACCCCATGCCCCAGGTGGATGAACTACTAGATAGGTTAGGGGGGTCTCGGTTTATATCTACCCTCGATTTGAGCAAGGGATACTGGCAGATCCCACTCACAAAAGACGCTCAAGAGAAATCGGCCTTCATAACCCCTTTTGGCCTCTTTGAGTTTACCAGCATGCCTTTTGGGATGAAAAACGCCCCAGCCACCTTCCAGAGGATGGTAGACCATTTACTAGAGGGATGTCAGGGGTATGCCCAGGCCTATTTGGATGACATCGCTATCTTCAGCGACACTTGGGAAGAGCATCTTCAGCATGTGTCCCAGGTGCTGCAGAGGGTAGCCAAAGCCCAGCTCACCATCCGACCTGACAAATGCCAAATGGGGATGGCCGAAGTGCTATACCTGGGACATCGGGTGGGAAGTAGGTGCATTCGTCCCGAACCTGCAAAAGTAGAAGCCATTATCCAGTGGCCACGCCCGGTCAATCAAAAACAGGTCCGTGCATTTCTAGGAACCGCAAACTACTATCGAAAGTTTATCCCCAATTACAGTACCATAGCAAAACCGCTCACTGACCTCACAACCAAAAGATATGCCCGTAACCTTATCTGGACCCCAGAATGTGAAACTGCGTTCCTCCAATTGAAAGACCGGCTAGCCCAAAGCCCAGTCTTGACTGCTCCTGACTTCCGTTGCAGATTCATTGTCCAAACAGATGCATCGGACATAGGACTAGGAGCTGTACTTAGCCAAATGGGGGACAACGGTGAGGAACATCCGATAGCTTACCTCTCCCGGAAACTGTTGGACCGAGAGAGGGCTTATGCCACCATAGAAAAAGAATGCCTGGCCATAGTCTGGGCCCTAAAAAAATTGCAGCCCTACCTCTATGGCAATGAGTTCACAGTCCTCACTGACCACAATCCATTGAGTTGGCTAAATCGCACTGCCGGGGACAACGGACGCTTGCTCAGGTGGAGTCTGGCATTACAATCTTACAATTTTTCCATCTCCCATAAACAAGGCAAGAACCATGGAAATGCGGATGGGCTTTCCCGACAAGAGGAGAAGGATGATCGGAAGCCTATCATGTCTGGCTAATATTAAGAAGGGGGAGGAATGTGACGACATGGACTCTCATGGGTTAAAGTTTCTTAAAATCCAGCCAGACAGCATGATAGATTGTCTATAGATGGGGGAGAAGTCCCTCATTGTTTTTACGAGACTCTTGTTGACTCAATGTAATTGTGTTGGCCACTGAAAGCTAGACGTATTGTTCTCCAGACATTTCCAGTAACCATTGTATTGTAGTTGTGTATTGATAATGTAATTACCTTAGTAGCCATTGTCTAGTTGGTGACTCCCAGTTTACATGTACACCCTCAGTCTTTCTACCCATATCATTTAAATGAACATTGTCTATGCAGCTTGAGATTCATCCAATGGGAGAGGTGATCTTGTCAACCAATCGATGAAGGTTGATGGATCCAGTCTAAGCTCTTTGGAGCTGACTAGAGGATCAGGACATCTTATGGCTTCAATCTAGGGACTCCGGATCCGGTTGGAGACCATATCCACAGCCTAGGGATTTCGACTCCGGCTGCCAGGATTGTAACATCAAACCAGGACTACCTAAGGAGGACATGCAGGTTGGGACAGTTCAGTCACCTGTTACAGACTTTGCAGACCTCAGACAGCTTGGAACCTGTGAGGCATGGACATTCTAAATCCCTGGTAAGCCAGCGGAAGGGTGAGACTCTGTTGCCTGTTACATTTGTGTGTTTTGCTGGTTATGTGTTATGTGCTGTTAATTGTTTGGGGATCCAATAAAGTCTAATTATTGTGGTTCCCTCACCCTGTGTTGTCTGAGTAGTGTTACGCCCACGGTTAAGGAGGCCGGCGTTCAGTTGGGATGAGCCCTGAGCCACACTGTCTTTCTAAAGGCGGCGGGTTTTAGTGGACGAGAGCACCCACTGAGCCCCGTGTCTCCACAGTACTCACCGCTCTCTCTTCCTTCCACCGCTGCTCTGTCTTCACGTCTCCTTGTTGCACCGCTTCTGTCCTCACCGCTTTCCTCTTCCACCGCTGCTCGTCCTCCCCTCGCCTCGTTCTCCCGGTGCTCTGGTCGGCGTCCTCCCGTCCTGCGCTCTGTGCACTCAGCACAGCAGTCACACGGAAGTGACATCACCGCGCAGGCACAGGGGGAGAATGGTGATTCATAGCGTGACACCGGCCGCGCTATGCTTCATCATTACTGTGCGCGGTGATGGGGGAGCTGCTGCAGCCGCTGACACCAGGCAGGGGGCCCCGGTGCCGCCGCTGACACCAGGCAGGGGGGCCCGGTGTCAGCGGCGGCACCGGGTCATATAGCGGCCGCGTGGTCTGTGACAGATCAGCGCAGCTCCTCTCTCTCTGAAAGGTCTGAAAGGAGCTGGCTGTTGATCTGCCGTGTGGCCGCCGTGCCCCTAACCTCTCGAGCCCGGTCACAACGGTGACCGCTGCGACCACGGTAGTTACTCCCCTGTAAGGAAAGCTTTCTTTATATAGTTGGCAGCATATATCTGGAAATATGATCTCCTCCTCCTGGACCTGTCCTCTGCCTTCGACACAGTAGACCATTCCCTCCTACTACAGATTCTCTCATCTCTGGGCATCACAGACTTGGCCCTATCTTGGATCTCCTCATACCTAACCGACCGAACTTTCAGCGTTTCCCATTCTCACATCACTTCCTCATCTCACCCTCTATCTGTCGGTGTCCCCCAAGGCTCAGTTCTTGGACCCCTGCTGTTCTCCATCTACACCTTCGGCCTGGGACAGCTCATAGAGTCCCACGGCTTTCAGTATCATCTCTATGCCAACGACACACAGATCTACCTCTCTGGACCTGACATTACCTCTCTACTAACCAAAATTCTACAATGTCTGTCTGCTATTTCATCCTTCTTCTCTGCGCGATTCCTAAAGCTTAACATGGACAAAATAGAATTCATTGTCTTTCCTCCTCCTCACTCATCTCCTCCAACAAGCCTTTCCATCTAACTTGATGGTTGCTCAATCTCCCCAGTCTCACAAGCTCGTTGCCTTGGAGAAACCCTTGACTCTGCTCTATCCTTCAAGCCACACATCCAAGCCCTCTTCACCCCATGCAGACTACAACTCAAAAATATCTCCCGGATCCGTGCTTTCCTTAACCAAGAATCAGCAAAAACATTAGTGCATGCCCTCATCATCTCCCGCCTCGACTACTGCAACCTCCTGCTCTCTGGCCTCCCTTCCAACACTCTTGCACCCCTCCAATCTATCCTAAACTCTGCAGCCCGCTTAATCCACCTCTCCCCTCGCTATGCCCCAGCCTCGCCACTCTGCCAATCCCTTCACTGGCTTCCCATCGCCCAATGACTCCAGTTCAAAACATTAACCATGACATACAAAGCCATCCACAACCTATCTCCTCCCTACATCTGTGACCTAGTCTCCCAGTACCTACCTGCACGCAACCTCAGATCCTCACAAGATCTCCTTCTCTACTCCTCTCTTATCTCCTCTTCCCACAATCGTGTACAAGATTTCTCCCGTGCCTCCCCCATACTCTGGAACGCTCTACCTCAGCATATCAGACTCTCCCCTACCGTGGAAAGCTTAAAAAGGAACCTCAAGACCCATCTCTTCCAACAAGCCTACAACCTACAATAACCCTCAGTCCAGTACACCACTGCGCAACCAGCTCTGTCCTTACCTATTGTACCATCACCCATTCCCTGTAGACTGTGAGCCCTCACAGGCAGGGTCCCCTCTCCTCCTATACCAGTCTGTTTTGTACTGTTAATTATTGTTGTACGTATACCCTCTATCACTTGTAAAGCGCCATGGAATAAATGGCGCTATAATAATAATAATAATAATAATAAAAGCATTACTTTATATTTGCAAACATTTATATTTGCAAAATGTAATGATTGTTGCAATAGTATTTCCTAATGGCAGTGGCTTCTTTCTGCCAGGAGTAATACTCCTTGCTACAAAAGTTGTAATGGAATAATTAGATTGAAATTTCTTCAGCCTTTGGACCACCCCTTTAAGTAAGTGTTAGGTGTCAAAATAATAGCCACATAAATGCCAGGACTTTAGGTGTCGCAGTAGAACTGTAGCGCCCTGAAGCCATCAGGGTGCTACAAGGTTCTGCATCCCCACATGGATGCAGGGCCTACCCCCCTAGGGCCCCGGGAGACCAGTGCCGGTAACACACCAGAACCCAGGTAATCCCAATTTTCCCCAACAATCCCCCATACAATGGTGCAAAGCTAGGGTCGGACCAATGGATGGTCGCCTAGAGGTGGAGCCAGTCCAGTCCACTAGTTGACCAGGTGGGAGGGGCAGACTGTGGAGAGTAGTCAGAGTCGGAGTTGTAAGAGAGTGAAGGTGGACGTGAAGGGACGTGCTGACTCGGGTTAACAGTAACCTGGTACCCAGGAGAGTAGTTGCCGGTGGAGTACGGCGGAGTACTCCCGGAATTACGCACCGAAGGGGTACAGGACCCTAGGACAGGAAAGAGCTCCAAGCCGAGCTGTTAACACCTGCACAGCGAGGGGACCATCAAGGACCTCGCTGACCCTAAAAATTTGAACACTCAGTAGCAAAGGGAGAACTGGGGACAGGACCAGAGACTCCATCCCCACAGGGTTCACGCTACCATCATGTGGACAGAAGTGGACAAACCACCGGATGGGGACCCCCAGTTGCTCTACGCCACGGGGACCCATTTACCAGAGACAGGTGCAGAGGAAGAAGGTACCAGAGTACTAAACTGGCACTGGGACGAAGGGGACCTGGAGGTGAGACCAGCCGGCCTTGGGTAACCAGTTACCATCAACAAGCAGTGAATAAAAACCAGTTGCACCAAACCTCTGTGTGGACTACCTGCTTCCGATGCCCATCATATCATCCTTTGCAGAGGGCCTACCATCCAGGCTGCAATTAATACCAGCCCCAGTAGTGACATTCGGCAGCGGCGGCTCCAAATTTATTTTTATTTATTAACACCGCAAGTGGCGTCACGTATGAACATTAATCCCCTGTAAATACACGCCCATTACAAAAAGGGCCCAGGACACAGAACCAAGTACCCCATATCCCTGGGCGCGACAGAACCTTGCCCAGATTATCACATTGCCTCCCCCAGCTTGCCTTCTTACCATAGCTCATTGGCGCCATCTCTTCCATAGGTAAGTGATACACACTCACTCAACTACGCATATGATGGGAAGAAAATGTGCTTCATAAGAACACTTGTAATGCTCATTGCAGATACTTTCTATGGTGAACAGCTGTCAGTATGGACACTCTGATGGATTTGCAACTTTGCAGTCCCATACAAGGCAGTCTGCAGTAAATTGTTTATTGTAATACCTTTCCAAGTCCGGATTACCTTTTCAGCAATTTCTTTTTAAAGGGAACCAATCACCAGGATTTTCGTATGTAAGCTAAAGCCAGTGCTATACTGGCACTATCAGGCTGATTCTATACATACCTGTAGTGGTCAGCTCGGATGTTTAGGTTTTGAAATCCAAGGAAGTGAAGTTTGTAAAATGAGAAGCTGCTGGAGTGACAGTTGCACTGGAGCAGATCATATATTCATAATTATCACCTCCCCCTGTTATAATTAGCATAAACATTATACAAACGATTCACTTTGTTTAGCAGGACCTGTGGTGTGGTCATACCCATGTGACCTGGTATCCAGCTTTGGTAGCTGAGGTCCTGCCCCTTCTGGTCCCATGGGTATGACCTCACACAGGTCCTGCAACAGACAAAGTGAGCAGTTTGTATAATACTTATGCTAATTCTAACAGAGGGAGGGGATAACTCTATGAATATATTATCTAATCCTCAGCTGCTGTCACTCAAGAAGCTGCTCATTTTACAAACTTCACTTTCTTGGATTTCAAAACCTAAACATCCAAATTGACCACTACAGGTATGTAGAGAATCAGCCTGATAGTGCCAGTATAGCACTGGCTTTAGGTTATATACGAATATCCTGGTGATTGGTTCCCTTTAAGTAGATCTACGGGATTAAGCCATATATTTTACCTTTTGTTCCCCATGTGCAATAATGAGCCTTGGGCTCCAATGATCCTGTTGCCAGTTCACTGTTCTCCTTTCTTGAGTGACTTTTGTTAGGTATACCGGGAACCCCTCACTTTTTTGGAGACAATCTGACCCAGTCTATCAGCAAACACAATTTTGTCTTTATCAATCTGCCCAGTCAGTTATTAAAGTTGATGTAATTGCAACATATCACCTTCAAAAACTGACAATTCACTTGCTGCTTAATATATTTCTCCCATTGACAGGTGCCAAGAAAATGAATGATATTCACATCACCTGTCAATGGTTTTCATATTATGATTGACTGATCTTTGTTTTGAGGATACTAAAATCCCATCTGCAGTAATTCCAGTCTATTTCTAATGGAGATAATGACCATCGATACACCTTTTTACAGAGGTCATTAAAAGTTCTTATTGGTCGACTAGTGAGCCTACTTTTTACAACAAATAAATAAGGCTATAATTCCTTCCGACAAGTAAGGATGCAGTGGGTCCCAGATGTATACAATAGCTGACACTCTGCTGTAAGGGCCACGATTGGGTTACCATTTGTGGTAGTTTAACCCCCTAGATGCTGCTGTCAATAGCGAAAGCACCATTTTGATAGTTAAGAAGAGGACTAGTGCTCCCACATAAACCTTATCAGCACCCCGCAAAGTAATTGCGGGGTTATTGATGGTAGCAGTGGCAACCTGAGTCAAAGCAATGACCTTGGGGTCTGCCAGTTATGGTGACTTGTTAGGTATTGCCATAACCAGGGTCTAACGGGCCTTATGTCAACATACATCTGACAAGTCTGATGCACTGCACTGTACTGATACATAAGTATTAGAGTGTATTAGAACAGTGATAAAACCAAAGAAAGTTCAAGTCTCAGAGCAAGATTAAGTAAAAAAAGTGAAAAAAGTCAACTAAAATTTGCAAAAATCTCAAAAAGAATGCCTAAAAAAATCTTGGAAAAATATTTTGCCAAAAATAACGCAGCATTTATGTAAACATAAACAATAATAACTTACGTTCAATCATCGTTGCCACAACCAAATCAATCATAGCTCTAAAGGGGGCTTTACACGCAACAACATCGCTAACGAGATGACGTTGGGGTCACGGAATTCGTGACGCACATCCAGCCTCGTTAGTGACGTCGTTGCATGTGAAACGTACGAACGGCCACTAACGATCAAAAATACTCACCTTATCGTTGATCGTTGACACGTCGTTCTAATCCCAAATATCGTTTATGGTGCTGGATGCAGGTTGTTCGTTATTCTTGAGGCAGCACACATCGCTATGTGTGACACCCCAGGAACGACGAACAAAAGCTTACCTGCGTCCTCCAGCAACGAGGTGGGCGTCACTTTCTTTCGGCTGCTCTCCGCCCCTCTGCTTCTATTGGACGGCTGCCGTGTGACGTCGCTGTGACACCGCACGAACCGCCCCCTTAGAAAGGAGGCGGTTTGCCGGCCACAGCGACGTCGCTAGGCAGGAAAGTACGTGTAACGGGTCCTAGCGATGTTGTGCGCCACGGGCAGCGATTTGCCCGTGACGCACAACCGATGGAGGCGGGTGCTTTCACCAGCGATGTCACTGCATGTAAAGCAGCCTTAAGACTGTGACATTAAATAACCTGTATGGTGAATACAATGGCTCAGTGGTTAGTCCTGGGGTCCTGGTTTCAAATCCCACGAAGGACAACATATGCAAGGAGTTTGTATGTTCTCCCCGTGTTTGCGTGGGTTTCCTCCGCGTTCTCCAGTTTCTTCCCACACTCCAAAAAGACATACTGATAAGGAATTTAGATTGTGAGCCCCAATGGGGACAGTGTTGCTGATATATATAAAGGGCTGTGGAATATGTTACCGCTATACCAGTGGCGTAGCTAGGGTTTCAGCTCAGGGGGGGCAAAACATCTGAGTGAGCCCCTTACCAGGTAACCATGATAACTATGATGGCGCAGACTAATCGTGGGTATAGTGGAACCTCGGCAGATGACACTGATATTACCGCTATATGGTGACTATATAGTGGTAGATATCGGTACTGCAGCACATACAAGAGATCACAGTGCAGTTATAGATGGTGACTTACAGCTGACGTTCTTTCGGATGGAGTTGTTCACTTTTTCCGTCTTTTCCATCTGGCCCAGACCGACATGACAACTTCTTCCAGCCACAACTCATCTACAGAAATTACCTTAAAGACACTTGACTCCTCACACTTCCGGCACCGAACCCCATCTAAACCCAACCTGCACAAACTCCTCATCCTGCCGTCACCCCAATACTGAGCCACTGCTGCCGTGTGTGTCCCTATTACTGCTCCTGCTGTGTGCACAATAACCGACTCTTACTGCCACACATAGTAATACCACCACTGTGCCCCCACATAATGCCCCCACTGTGCCGCCCCCACATAGTAATGCCACCACTCTGCCCCCACATAAAGCCCCCACTGTGCCCCCACATAAAGCCCCCACTGTGCCCCCACATAATGCCCCCACTGTGCCGCCCCCACATAGTAATGACACCACTGTGCCTCCACATAATAATGCCCCCACTGTGTCCCCCACATAATAATGCCACCACTGTGCCCCCACATAATAATGCCACCACTGTGCCCCCACATAATAATGCCCCCACTGTGTCCCCCACATAATAATGCCACCACTGTGCCCCCCACATAATAATGCCACCACTGTGCCTCCACATAATAATGCCCCCACTGTGTCCCCCACATAATAATGCCCCCACTGTGCCCCCACATAATAATGCCACCACTGTGCCTCCACATAATAATGCCCCCACTGTGTCCCCCACATAATAATGCCCCCACTGTGTCCCCCACATAATAATGCCCCCACTGTGCCCCCACATAATGCCACCACTGTGCCCCCACATAATAATGCCACCACTGTGCCTCCCACATAATAATGCCACCACTGTGCCCCCCACATAATAATGCCACCACTGTGCCCCCCACATATTAATGCCACCACTGTGCCCCCACATATTAATGCCACCACTGTACCCCCCACATATTAATGCCACCACTGTGCCCTTTACATGGTAAAATGCCTCATTTGTACACATACACACGTACACAATCCTATACACACAGACACAATCCTATACACACAGACACAATCCTATACACATACACAATCCTATACACACAGACACAATCCTATACACATACACAATCCTATACACACAGACACAATCCGATACACACAGACACAATCCGATACACTCAGACACAATCCTATACACTCAGACACAATCCTATACACACAGACACAATCCTATACACACAGACACAATCCTTTACACACACAGACACAATCCTTTACACACACAGACACAATCCTTTACACACACAGACACAATCCTATACACACAGACACAATCCTATACACATACACAATCCTATACACACAGACACAATCCTATACACATACACAATCCTATACACACAGACACAATCCGATACACACAGACACAATCCGATACACTCAGACACAATCCTATACACTCAGACACAATCCTATACACACAGACACAATCCTATACACACAGACACAATCCTTTACACACACAGACACAATCCTTTACACACACAGACACAATCCTATACACACAGACACAATCCTATACACACAGACACAATCCTATACACACAGACACAATCCTATACACTCAGACACAATCCTACACACACAGACACAATCCGATACACACAGACACAATCCGATACACACAGACACAATCCTATACACACAGACACAATCCTATACACAGACACAATCCTATACACAGACACAATCCTATACACTCAGACACAATCCTATACAAACAGACACAATCCTATACACACAGACACAATCCTTTACACACACAGACACAATCCTATACACACAGACACAATCCTATACACACAGACACAATCCTATACACACAGACACACACTCACATGCTGGGGGTCTTTTTACTTTTGATGATTGGAGGACACTTCTCTCTTGTGCGGCCACAGACTTTGATGGTAAATCCCTCTAGGCTAAAGGACCTGTGGTGACGTCACGCCCATGTGATCAGAAGGGGCAGGGCCTCAGCAACGCGGCTGATAACAGAAAGAAACTCCAGGTGTCCTGGAGTTCTTTATGATAGAAGCGGGAACCGAGGTAAGACCTCCAGATGTGTGGTGCAGGGGGGCGCAGGGGGGGAGCGAAGCCTGCATGATTATAGTGGATGGGAAAAACAAGGCCACGCCCACTAACAAAGCTGGTCACGCCTACTACACAGGCAGCTCCTAACCACTGGGATCTTGCCTGATGCTCTTCGGCTGGATGGAGGCAGCGCGCACTGCATGACGTCATTATAACACACATGGCCGCACAGTGAGCGGCCGAGTCTCCTCTACTATGCGGCGGTCAGCACTGTCTGCGCCTGTCAGTGTGCTCTGCCACATCATAGTATAAGAGACACGGCCGCACGCAATTCACTGTGCGCAGCCATGTGTGTTATAATGACATTATGCAGCAGGCGGCCGGCCCTAATAATAGCTGGGAGAGCAGCCTGGGGGGCAATTGCCTCCCCGCCCCTACCCGGCGCTGTGCGATGACGTCACCACGCTGTGTCCTGCGTGTGCGCTGTCATCAGCAGCAGCGCAGGGAGATCATGTCTCCTCCGCACTGCCACAGAGGTTACTATATCGGCGCGCTGTGCACGCTGATATGGGTAATGGTATTGCAGCTCCGGGTGGGCCCCCTCTGAGCACGGGGCCCGGGGCGGCGGCACCCTCTGCCCCCCTGCTAGCTACGCTACTGCGCTATACACAAATAAAGATTTATTTTTATTTCAAATTAAAACATCCCAAAATATTGTTGAATAAAAAGCAATATTGTATATTGAAAGATATCATCTCATTCTACGAATAATCAAGCTCTCACATGACTTTATAAAAAAACTTTAAAAAAAGATATAGGTCCCTGAATCCAACAGAGCAAAAAGAAGTTATTTTTTTGTTAAAAAAAAAAAAAAAAAAAAAAAGCATTTTTAGTGTTCAAAAATAGCAAAACATAAAAAAGATCCTTTAATCATACTGACCTAACAAAAAAAGTTGTTTCATTTCTTTTAACACATGGTGAATGTCAACAAAATTACAAAATTAATAGAAACAATTCCTGAATGGCTAGTCTGGTTTTGTTTTCATTCTGCCTCCCAAAAATCTGAATTATACTGTGCTCTGCACAGAACATTTGCATCTAAATCCACAAAAAATGTGTTTGATGCAATTTAACCATTCACTATAATAATGCACTCTGTCTGGTCTCTGTAACAGTGATGTCCTGTCTTTTTAAATTTACACAAAACCGTTGTCAAGTACATTTTTGTGCACACCTTAAAGCAGTTGTCCGACATAAACTCAAAAATTTTTGTTAAGCTAATCTGCGCTGTATTGTCATATAAAACACCCCTACATTGTTATTTTTTGTTTTCTAACTTTTGTTCCTCTTGAATTATGACTTTATTCTCTGCAGCTCTTTGTTTACATTCATCTCCAGCAAACTGACCACTTCCTGTGCTGAACCGCCCCCTGCCCGGCCTCACTGTCCAGCCCCGCCCCAGTGTCCAGCCACGCCCCCTGCACACACACATTCCCTGTCAGTATTCTACCCCAGCACCTGACCTGGTATCACTACAGCATTGCAAATAACAGCCCCACATCA
Source organism: Anomaloglossus baeobatrachus (assembly GCF_048569485.1). Lineage (NCBI taxonomy): Eukaryota > Metazoa > Chordata > Amphibia > Anura > Aromobatidae > Anomaloglossus > Anomaloglossus baeobatrachus. The sequence goes on along the minus strand of NC_134353.1, from coordinate 588,115,701 downwards.
GGCTCTGCACCGCACACCACATCAGGCTCTGCACCGCACACGCACACATATGGCTCTGCACCGCACACGCACACATATGGCTCTGCACCGCACACGCACACATATGGCTCTGCACCACACACGCTTACATATGGCTCTGCACCGCACACATATGGCTCTGCACCGCACACGCACACATATGGCTCTGCACCGCACACGCACACATATGGCTCTGCACCGCACACATATGGCTCTGCACCGCACACGCACACCTATGGCTCTGTACCGCATACGCACACATATGGCTCTGCACCGCCCCCCCCATCCCCATCCCCATCCCCATCGGGAACACATGTAGGGAGTACATACTCACCCGTCCTCGGTCCCCGCCGCTCCTGCACGTTCGCGCGCTGTCTGTGCTCTGGCCATATCAGCACAGTAGTGACGTCACCGCTGTGCTGAAGAGAGCACAGACAGCGGGAGGGACAGTGATGAGAAGCAGCGCTGCGCTGCTTCTCATCAGCACTTTCAAATGTACCGGCATCTGTGATCTGTGATGCCGGTACATTTGAATGTGCGATCCTGAGCAGGGGACCCGGTGCTGGCGCTGACACCACGGCAGCTGCCGCCAGGCCCCGCCCCCAGGTCACGGACCCCACATAAGTGCAGGGGGAGGTTACGGGGAGAGTAAAAGAGGTGCGGGGGAATGTGTGGGGGGTGCAGGGAAGGGGGGTGGGACTCACGCACTGTACCCGCCCAGCAGGGTGGCGACATGCTGTTCCAGATTTGCATGTCAACATGGCTCTGCCATGTTGACATGAAATGACCGGAAGCAGCAAAATCGCGGCAGGAGAGGCCACATGACCGCTCTGAGCCAGGGGAGAGGGGCTGACAGCAGGGCAGGTAAGTGGTCTCTATCTACTTACCTGCCCCAATGTAGCCCAATAGGGAAATAAAAAAAAAAAAGTCAAAAGAAGCCGGATAACCCCTTTAAGCCTCTTTCACACATCCCTGAAAAACACGCACGTTTTTCACGGACGTGTCAGAGGTGCGTTTTGCCCTCGGTGTGCCGTGTGTATGGCACACGTGTGTTCTCCGTGTGTTATCTGTGATAACACACGGAGAACAGGAACTTTCTACTTACCTGTCCCTGGCGTCGCTGTCCGTGGTGCTGATCTTCGGTCTCCGATCCTGCGACTCCCCGCTGCTGCTGCTTCCGGCCGCAGTGAAGTGAATATTCAATGAGCATAATGAGCGGCGGTCGGGAGCAAGTAACAGCAACGTCAGAGACAGGAGGGCTGGAGAAGGTGAGTAAAGGTTGATTTTTTTCCTCACAGACATGTCTTTTCTCCGGTGCATGTCATACGGAACACATCCGTGTGGTCCGTTAGCATTACGTGTGACACGTTTGCGTTTCGTCTGACACCCGTGATGCCGCAGAAAAACGGACATGTCGATGTGAGAAACACACGGACACATGTAAGTACGGAACGGACACACGTTCTGTGCGCAAATACTTACGTGTGTCCAAAACCATAGGAATACCTAGGTCTACGTGTGTACGTGTCTCCGGTATGTGAGAAAACTGCCAAACTTGTACCAGAGGCACATACGTGTGAAAGAGGCCTTAAAGACAGAACAACTGGACCAGAGGCCAGACAGACTCCAAAGAGGCTCTGTCTGTCTCATTGTAGGGAATGGTCCCAGTTAAGGTTTCATCTGAATCACTTTTTTTCAAAATTGTAAATGGAAACCCTGGTGTAAGTGTTCAAAGTAAAGCACAGGATAAATGTGACCTTAGTTTTAAAAGTGATCAAAAATTATATGTATACCAAAATGGTCCAAATAAAACTTTCATTCTGCAAAAAACAAATTCACACCCTCAGGTCTGTCATCTATTAATAGAGAAAAAGGGATTTCCACGTTACTAAGGGCTCATGCGCATGTTGCGTACTTTCATGCATTTACGCTGCATATTGCACTGCAGCGTAAATGCATGCGTCCTGCGTCCCCTGCACAATCTATGAAGAGTTTGCATGATACGTGCGCACGTTGCTTTTATGAACGCAACAGTTTGGGTGCTAAAATTTTGACCCATATCTGTGCGTTCATAAAAGCAGCATGTCAATTATTTGTGCGTTCTGGATGCAGCTCCTACTCTGTCTATGGTGGGGGCAGCACCCAGAGCGCATGAAATCGGCTTTTTTTTTAACACAAATACTGCATTCATTATCCAGTGTTTCTGCAGAGATTTGAAGCGCTCATGTATTGTCAAATCGCTGCAGAATATTATGCAGTTACGTGCGCATGAGCCCTAATAGGACAAAGGCTATGGGAAAGTGATATGGCTTTCTGAAACCAACTGAGAAAAATCTATGCTCCCAAAGTCAAATGGTCCCCTCTCTACAGTGTGCCCAAACCACAGTTAGGCTATGTGCGCACACTGCGTTTTTTTGACGCTGCGTTTTTGTGCGTTTTTGGCCGCTAAAACCGCACAAAAACGCACCCGCGGCAAAAAACGCACGCGTTTTGCCGCGATTTGGTGCGTTTTTTTGCTGCGTTTTGCTGCGTTTTTGCTCACTGCGTCTTTATGCGTTTTTTTATCAGTGATGTCATTTCCTTCATCAATGTGTTCTTCATTCTCCAATAGTGTATGCAAAAGAGCAGACAGCTGCAGAACTACAAGGCTCAGCATACTCCATCCAATAGTGTATGCAGGAGAGCAGACAGCAGCTACAGAACTACAAGGCTCAGCATGCTCCATCCAGGACTGTATGCTTGAGGGAGAGTCAGGGGGAGCAGACCTACAAGGCTCAGCATCCTCCATCCAATAGTGTATGCAGGAGAGCAGACAGCAGCTGTCGAACTACAAGGCTCAGCATCCTCCTTCCAGGACTGAATGCAGGATTTCTTTGCCCCCCCAAACAAAAAAAATGACGTGGGCTTCGCCATATTTTTGTATGCTAGCCGGGTACAGCAGGCAGGTACGGGCTGCCCCCAACCCCCAGCTGCCTATTTGTACCCGGCTGGGAACCAAAAATATAGGGAAGCCCTTTTTTTTAAATTATTTCATGAATTTCATGAAATAATTTAAAAAAAAAAATGACGTGAGCTTCGCCCAATTTTTGAGTCCAGCCGGGTACAACTAGGCAGCTGGGGATTGGAATCCACAGTGCAGGGTGCCCATGCTTTCTGGGCACCCCCGCTGTGAATTGCAGTCCCGCAGCCACCCCAGAAAATGGCGCTTTCATAGAAGCGCCATCTTCTGGCGCTGTATCCAACTCTTCCAGCTGCCCTGAATCCGGGTGGCTAGCTGGGTAATAATGGAGTTAGGGCTAGCTGTATATTATCAGCTAGCCCTAAGCCCGAAATTCATGGTGTCACGCCAATATTAGACATGGCCACCATGAATTTCTAGTAAAGATAAAAAAAACACAACACAGAAAAATATTTTTATTAGAAATAAAACACAACACAATTAGTGACTCCATCTTTATTGAAATAAAGAACCCCCCTCCGCAGTAATCCTGGGTCAGGGTCCCGCGCCGTCCAATCCGGATCCAATATCATCTGATCGGTTTGCTGGAAGGCAAAGCGATCAGATGATGTGTCAGGATCAAGTGCCTGAATCCCATCACACATCAGCTGATTGTATAAAAGCCGATTATACAATCAGCAGATGCATCGGTGCAAAAAAAAATAAAAAAAATAATACTCACTTATGTGCTGATTACCGGCAGCTCCTGGAGCGATGGGGCGGGAGTCTGATCCCGTCCGATCGCTGCAGCAGCTGCCGGTAATCAGGGATGAAGTCTCCTGACGCATCCGCTGATACCGGCCGGGCGCCCGCGTCACCGCGATACTTACGATCACCTGATGCATCAGGTGACTGCATCAGGTGATCCATCGCCAGGTCCTGCATCCATCGGAGGTTTCCCGGCCGTCTGCACACAGCCGGAGCGGGGGTGGCGATACCGTGAGAGGAGATGGGAGCGGGCATGGCACCGGGAGTCTGCAGACAGGTGAGTATAACTTTTTTTTTTCTACTGTTAACTTTTGTTTTCGCAGCCGCTTCCACCTCCTGCCTGTACATGGCGCCGCACGGCAGCATACATGCACAGGACGGGAGGTGGAAGCGGTGGTGACGGTACCGGGAGGATTCACGCTTCTGTATATACTGACAGAAGGAATCCTCTTCCTGTACACGTCACTTTACTACCCACCTCCTGCGTTTATAGCTGCGTTTTTGGTCTTCAAAACGCACCAAAACGCAGCTATTTGCGTTTCTCATTGCGTCTTTCAACATCCCATTGAACTCAATGGATGAAAAGCGCAGTGAAAAACGCGGGAATAATTGACATGCTGCGTTTTTGTGGCACCACAAAAACGCAGCTGAAAAAAAAACAGATGTGTGCGGACAGCAAAAATTAAAACTCATAGACTTTGCTGGGGAAGCAAAGTCCTGCAGTTTTGAGGCCAAAAACGCACCCGAAAAACGCGCAAAAACGCCGCAAAAAACGCACTGTGCGCACATAGCCTTAGTGTCTTCATCTAGCGATGCTGTAGCAGGGAGAGCCCACTTAATTTACTAGGCATGTGTTTCCAGAAGCATAAGCTGGGTTCAAAGAATAGGCACTTTGTATTTGGCACTAAAATGGCATATTTGCGATTTTCACTCTACAAAATCTATTGTGTGCTTTATATCTGGAAACCACCTGAAGGGTCAAAATAGTCACAACACCCATGGATAAAATCACTAAAGAGTGTAATTTCCAAAATGGGGTCACTTGTGTTCACTTTTCACTGTTCCAGCATCTCTGCAAATAGCATCCACAAATCATTCAAGCCAAACAAGTATTCCGAATGTGAAACAGTGCTCCTTACCTTATAAGCCCTACCATGTGCCAAATAATAGTTTTGGATCACATATGCGATACTAATGTTTTCGGATTAAATTACATAACAAATTGTGTTGTCCATTATTTCCTATTACCCCTTAAAGCGGGCTTTACACGCTGAAATGTATCTTACAATGTGTCGGCGGGGTCAAGTCGTAAGTGACGCACATCCGTCATCGTAAGGTACATTGCAGTGTGTAACAGCTACGTGCTATTGCGATTGAACGGTAAACTGTTCATCGCACGCACGTCGTTCATTCCTCATGAATTGAACGTCAGATTGTTCATCGTACCCGGGGTAGCACACATCGCAGTGTGTGCCCCCCCGGGAACGATGAACAGATCTTGCCTGCGTCCTGCAGCTCCCGGCCAGCAATGCAGAAGGAAGGAGGTGGGCGGGATGTTTACGTCTCACTCAGCTCCGCCCCTTCGCTTCTATTGGCCGGCTGCCGCGTGACGTCGCTGTGACGCTGAACGTCCCTCCCACTCCAGGAAGTGGACATTCGCCGCCCACATCGAGGTCGTATGGAAGGTAAGTACGTGTGACGGGGGTTAATCGTTTGTGTGGCACGTTCAACAAATTGAACGTGCCACACATACGACGGGGGTGTTGCAAATCGCATACGATATCGTATGCGAAATTGCAACGTGTAAAGCAGGCTTAAGAAAGTGAAAAATCTGGAACTAAATTAACATTTTAGTGGAAAAACTGTCATCTTTCTTTCCATTTGTTCCATGCATTAATACATGTGAATCTCCTGAAGGGATAACAATCTTCCTGACACCAGTTATGGATACTTTAAAGGGGGGAATCTATCAGCAGGTTTTTGCTACTTTATCTGAGAGAAGCATGATGTAGGCAAAGAGGCTCTAAGTTCAATGATATATCACTTAGATTACTGTGTGCAGCCATTCTGACACAGTGAAATATTTTTATTTTTTGTATGTGTTAGAAGAGCTGTGGTATGCATTTCCATAGACAGTAGATGCTAATGACAGAGAGAGTGGAGTCAGACTACAACTTACCAGCTCCTTAGACCCACTAATGATAAAGCTAAGAGGCTTAAACTATCATTGCAGGTAAACAAAAACAGACTTTGAAATAAGAGACACAGGGCTGAATTCTCTGTTTTAACCCTTACAGCATGATGTCTTCAGATTGCATTGCAGAAAACAGCTAACAGAGTCCCTTTGAGGGATGCAGTTATTTAAAATTTATTATTTCTGGGGGGGTTCCAATATATCCTCTCAAAATCACTTTAAGTGTACAATGACACTATCATTTAACATGCCCGAGCGCTATCTGATGTTTTATCAAATAGCACTCAGACCAGTGTTATACTATGGGCCAGTGCAGATCTGAAATTTTTGTTTTCATTCTGATTCGGTATGAGAAAACAATCTCAGCATGCAGCGAATGGCTCCAATATTCTGATCTCATGCACCCATACAGGTCAATGGGTGTGTGTGAAATATCGCACTCAGATGACAACCAACTGCAGTCCAACCACAGACACAGACAATGTAGGATATGGAGAAATTAATCTTTCCTTCTCTGCACCTGTTCTTTGATCGGATCATAGTAAATGACACTTGGGTCACACTCGGAGCAGTTTGAGCCGAGTGTCATTAGTGTATAGCTCTCATTAGTGTCTGGTTAAGTGCTTATTCAGACAAGCACATTATATGTATGCGTTATTCAATAGGACTGTTAAGATGACGTTTTTTGCACAAAACAAATGTCCTTGTAAAAAAAAAAAATGGCAGCATGCACTAGTCACTAGTGATGAGCGAGTACTAAAAAGCTCGGGTGCTCGAAGCTCGGGCCGAGCCTCCCAAGATACTCGTGTACTCGGCCCGAGCACCGAGCCCAATGTTATCCTATGGGAGACCCGAGTATTTTTGTGAAATGACCCCCCGGCAGCATGTAGAAACCCTAAAAATGTCACAAAAGTCTCAGAAGAGTGCTCAAATGACATGGCATCAGCATGGGGAAGACCCCTTGAAGCATTTATCACTGAAAAGTCACAGATGTGAACAATTTTGTCCGAGTTTTACGCCATTTTTACGGACTCACCAGAAAACCTTCCAAAATGACACCAAAATGAATTTTCATGGCGGAAATGTTAAGGGCACATACCCAATAGTGAGATAGAGCTGGTGTATGTTACTTTTTGAGATTAATACATGAAAGATTTTACATGAAAACCTTGTGTGGCACTCCGATGTCCAAAACGCACGTTTTGTGCTTTTTACTAGCGATGTCGGTCATTTTTTTTTTTTTATTCTATCTCCCTCAGTCCGTCGGTCTGTCTCTCTGTCTTGTCTGTCCCCCTCTCACAGTCTGTCGGTCAGTTCCCCCCCCTCTCTCTTACTTACCGTTCCCCGATCACTGCCGCGGCGCTGCACAGCTGTTCAAACTCCGGTGGCTTTTCCTCTTTTGAAAAAGCCGGCCGCTCATTAATCAATCTCCTATTCCCTGCTGTCCTGCTTTTCGGCGCCTATGATTGGTTGCAGTGAGACACGCTCCCACACTGAGTGACAGCTGTCTCACTGCAACCAATCACAGCAGCCGGTGTGTGTATACTGTGCAGTGAAATAAATAATTAAATAATTAAAAAAAACGGCATGCGGTCCCCCCAATTTTAATACCAGCCAGATAAAGCCATACGGCTGAAGGCTGGTATTCTCAGGATGGGGAGCTCCACGTTATGGGGAGCCCCCCACCCTAACAATATCAGTCAGCAGCCGCCCAGAATTGCCGCATACATTAGATGCGACAGTTCTGGGGCTGTACCCGGCTCTTCCCGATTTACCCTGGTGCGTTGGCAAATCGGGGTAATAAGGAGTTAATGGCAGCCCATAGCTGCCACTAAATCCTAGATTAATCATGTCAGGCGTCTCCCCGAGATTCCTTCCATGATTAATCTGTAAATTACAGTTAAAAAACACACACACACCCGAAAAATCCTTTATTAGAAATAAAAAACACTAACAAAGTCCCTCATTACCAATTTATTAACCCCGACAAACCCTCCATGTCCGGCGTACTCCACAGTCCTCCAGCGTCGCGTCCAGCTCTGCTGCATGGAAGTGACAGGAGCTGCAGAAGACACCGCCGCTCCGGTCACCTCCACGCAGCTAATGAGATGAGTATAGCGATCAGCTGAGCTGTCACTGAGGTTACCTGGATCCAGCGGTGGATGCAGCGGTGGCCGCGGGTAACCTCAGTGACAGCTCAGCTGATCGCGCTACTCACCGCCGCTCCAGTCAGCTCCATGCACCAACTGAGGTGAGTATAGCGATCAGCTGCTGTCACTGAGGTTAATCGCGGCCACCGCTGGATCCAGCGGTGGCCGGTAGTTACCTGACTGACAGCAGCTGATCGCGCTATTCCCTTCATTAGCTGCGTGGAGGTGACCGGCGGCTTTTACTATTTTGAAAAAGCCGGCCGCTCATTAAACAATCTCCTATTCCCTGCTTTCCCCGCCCACCGGTGCCTATGATTGGTTGCAGTGAGACACGCCCCCACGCTGAGTGACAGGTGTCACACTGCACCCAATCACAGCAGCCGGTGGGCGTGTCTATACTGTGCAGTAAAATAAATTAATAAATAATTAAAAAAAAACGGCGTGCGGTCCCCCCCCATTTTAATGCCAGCCAGATAAAGCCATACGGCTGAAGGCTGGTATTCTCAGGATGGGGAGCTCCACGTTATGGGGAGCCCCCCAGCCTAACAATATCAGTCAGCAGCCGCCCAGAATTGCCGCATACATTATATGCGACAGTTCTGGGGCTGTACCCGGCTCTTCCCGATTTGCCCTGGTGCTTTGGCAAATCGGGGTAATAAGGAGTTAATGGCAGCCCATAGCTGCCACTAAATCCTAGATTAATCATGTCAGGCGTCTATGAGACACCCTCCATGATTAATCTGTAAGTTACAGTAAATAAACACACACACCCGAAAAATCCTTTATTAGAAATAAAAAACACACACACATTCCCTGGTTCACCACTTTAATCAGCCCCAAAAAGCCCTCCATGTCCGGCGTCATCCAGGATGTTCCAGCGTCGCATCCTGCGCTGCTGCATAGAGGTGACCGGAGCTGCAGAAGACACCGCCGCTCCGGTCACTTCCACGCAGCAAATGAGGTGAGTAGCGCGATCAGCTGAGCTGTCACTGAGGTTACCCGCCGTCACTGGATCCAGTGACAGCGGGTAACCTCAGTGACAGCTCAGCTGATCGCACGGCTGTCTTCATTAGCTGCGTGGAGGTGACCGGAGCGGCGGTGTCTTCTGCAGCTCCTGTCACTTCCATGCAGCAGAGCTGGACGCGACGCCGGAGTCCGTGGAGTACGCCGGACATGGAGGGTTTGTCGGGGTTAATAAATTGGTAATGAGGGACTTTGTTAGTGTTTTTTATTTCTAATAAAGGATTTTTCGGGTGTGTGTGTTTTTTAACTGTAATTTACAGATTAATCATGGAAGGAATCTCGGGGAGACGCCTGACATGATTAATCTAGGATTTAGTGGCAGCTATGGGCTGCCATTAACTCCTTATTACCCCGATTTGCCAACGCACCAGGGTAAATCGGGAAGAGCCGGGTACAGTCCCAGAACTGTCGCATATAATGTATGCGGCAATTCTGGGCGGCTGTTGGCTGATATTGTTAGGGTGGGGGGCTCCCCATAACGTGGAGCTCCCCATCCTGAGAATACCAGCCTTCAGCCGTATGGCTTTATCTGGCTGGTTTTAAAAATGGGGGGAACCGCACGCCGTTTTTTTTAATTATTTAATAAATAATTAAAATTAATAATTAAAATTAATAAATAATTCAAAAAAAAACGGCGTGCGGTTCCTCCCATTTTTAAAACCAGCCAGATAAAGCCATACGGCTGAAGGCTGGTATTCTCAGGATGGGGAGCTCCACGTTATGGGGAGCCCCCCACCCTAACAATATCAGCCAACAGCCGCCCAGAATTGCCGCATACATTATATGCGACAGTTCTGGGACTGTACCCGGCTCTTCCCGATTTGCCCTGGTGCGTTGGCAAATCGGGGTAATAAGGAGTTATTGGCAGCCCATAGCTGCCAATAAGTCCTAGATTAATCATGTCAGGCGTCTATGAGACACCCTCCATGATTAATCTGTAAGTTACAGTAAATAAACACACACACACCAGAAAAAATCCTTTATTAGAAATAAAAACACACACATATACCCTGGTTCACCACTTTAATCAGCCCGAAAAAGCCCTCCTTGTCCGGCGTAATCCAGGATGATCCAGCGTCGCATCCAGCGCTGCTGCATGGAGGTGACCGGAGCCGCAGCACACACAGCCGCTCCGGTCACCTCCACACAGCAAATGAACACAGCCGCGCGATCAGCTGCTGTCACTGAGGTTACCCGCGGCCACCGGTGGATGCAGCGGTGGCCGCGGGTAACCTCAGTGACAGCAGCTGATCACGCGGCTGTGTTCATTTGCTGTGTGGAGGTGACCGGAGCGGCTGTGTGTGCTGCAGCTCCGGTCACCTCCATGCAGCAGCGCAGGATGCGACGCTGGATCATCCTGGATTACGCCGGACAAGGAGGGCTTTTTCGGGCTGATTAAAGTGGTGAACCAGGGTATATGTGTGTGTTTTTATTTCTAATAAAGGATTTTTTCTGGTGTGTGTGTTTATTTACTGTAACTTACAGATTAATCATGGAGGGTGTCTCATAGACGCATGACATGATTAATCTAGGACTTATTGGCAGCTATGGGCTTCCAATAACTCCTTATTACCCCGATTTGCCAACGCACCAGGGTAAATCGGGAAGAGCCGGGTACAGCCCCAGAACTGTCGCATATAATGTATGCGGCAATTCTGGCCAGCTGCTGACTGATATTGTTAGGGTGGGGGGCTCCCCATAACGTGGGGCTCCCCATCCTGAGAATACCAGCCTTCAGCTGTATGGCTTTATCTGGCTGGTATTAAAATTGGGGGGAACCGCACGCCGTTTTTTTAATTATTTATTTATTTATTTTACTGCACAGTATAGACACGCCCACCGGCTGCTGTGATTGGGTGCAGTGTGACACCTGTCACTCAGCGTGGGGGCGTGTCTCACTGCAACCAATCATAGGCGCCTGTGGGCGTGGAAAGCAGGGAATATGAGATGGCTGTGTACAGAGCACAGCGCGCCGGCCGGTATAAAGGCTCGGTCACGCTGTGCAGGCCGGCCAATCACTGCAATTCCACAACTAACAGGGCTGTGGCATTGCAGTGGTCTGCCAGCCAATCCCTGCATGAGGGCTGGCTCTCAAAAGAGCGCCAACATGCAGGGATGACGACCACGAGTAAAGCACGAGTATTGCAAAATTACTCGGTACCCGCCGAGTAGCCCGAGTACAGTGATACTCGTGCGAGTACCGAGTAGTTACAAGCATGCTCGCTCATCACTACTAGTCACTTATATACTTCAGATGAGAATCGCCTATTTAAGCATATAGGTGCATTAAAAAAATGGTATCCCATATGGATTTATATAAAACAGATGCAATATGGATGCTATGCAGACGGATGTATAAATGGACACATGGATGACAATTCAGATGCCAGTCGAACGATTTTTCCGGGTAAAAAGCAGATATATTTTCATACACCTGTCTAAACCAAGCCTTTAAGGGTATAAATATTCAAAGTTTGAAAATTGCAAATATTTCTTAATTTTTTTCAAACTTCAGATATCTTTTAGAAATTTAAAACATATTTACCTAAATTTCCCATCAACATAAAGTACAATGTGTCACGAAAAAACAGTCTCAGAATCAGAGTTACGTGTAGAAGCATCCAGAGTTATAACCACATGAGGTGGGGTCATGAAGGTCAAAATTGGTTCAGTCACTAAGGCGGGCTTTGCACACTACGACATCGCAGGCCGATGCTGCGATGCCGAGTGCGATAGTGCCCGCCCCCGTCGCAGCAGCGATATGTGGTGATAGCTGGCGTAGCGAAAGTTATCGCTACGCCAGCTTCACACACACACTCACCTGCCGTGCGACGTCCCTGTGGCCGGCGACCCGCCTCCTTGTTAAGGGGGCGGGTCGTGCGGCGTCACTGCGACGTCACACGGCAGGCGGCCAATCAGAGCGGAGGGGCGGAGATGAGCAGGATGTAAACATCCTGCCCACCTCCTTCCTTCCGCATATCCTACGGAAGCCGCAGTGAGGCCGGTAGGAGACGTTCCTCGCTCCTGCGACTTCACACACAGCGATGTGTGCGGCCGCAGGAGCGAGGAACAACATCGGACCATTGCGTCAGCGTAATTATGAATTACGCCGACGCTGTACCGATGATACGATTACGACGCTTTTGCGCTCGTTAATCGTATCATCCAGCCTTTACACACTGCGATGTCGCATGCGATGCCGGAAGTGCGTCATTTTCAATTTGACCCCACCGACATCGCACCTGCGATGTCGCAGTGTGCAAAGTGCCCCTAAGAGGTTACATGGGACAGATATTGATATTGTTTACATACCACTATCCTATCCACAGGAGGGACCCCTGTAATTGCCAGATTTGATATATAATAGGCATAATTAAAACCAAAGACCGTTACAATTACATGTACAAATATAATAGCAATTTTCAACAATGTCAAAAAGTTGCAGAGTGTAGCCATAAATTAAGCATAGCGTGAATGAAAACATATAACATTTGGACTAGTGATAATATATCGAGCAAGGCTGGGACACGTGAGAATGGATGATTATGCTGTGGATAATTATAGGCTGCCCATGTTATTAGATGTAACTCATGATGTGAGTAATATAGTTTGCACTCAGTAATTGTACGGACATTATTCGCTCTATGTGTTCTCTAATTAGATAAGCCATTCTTATCTGTGACTCCTCCTTGTGCGCCATATGATCAGTGGCCCAAACAATATTGGCCCAATTCATCATTCATCTTTTGTTCCTGTTTTTTGTCTAGTTTTTTTTGTATACACCCAATTTATTATTCTATTTTTTAAAGTAAATTTTATATGTGCTTGTCTTTCTTTTTTTCCCCTTTTTTCCCCACTATGTGAGTGTATCTCATCAATTCCAAATATTTTTTGTTTGATTCATCAATTGCAACTTTTTAAAAAGTTTGAAAATTTGGCACCACTTCGATTCAGTCTCCTTTGGGTGTATTTTTTGGGTGTATAACAGAATTATGGCGTAATTTGTTTTGCATAATTTTGCGTAACTTGAGACCTTTTAGCGCCAAAAGTCGCAAAAACAGTTCAAGTCAAGAAAACACACCATTTTTTATTTTGTCCCGAATTGTGCACAATTTTGAGGAATTTGGCTACAAAAAAGGCAATTAATACTGGAAGAGAAGCAAGGAGGGAAATTTAAAATACAAAACAGAACACAATTACTATACGCATGTTTAGTCATGCACATATTTATTTCCTTTGTGTGTATTGGAACAATGCAGAAAAAAGTTGAGAAAAAAGGCAAATTGGATATAATTTCACACAAAACTCAAAAAATGGGCCAGGCAGAATTGTTGGCATCCTCAACTTAATATTTGGTTGTACACCCTTTAGAATAAATAATTATAATCAATCGCTTCCTATTATTATTATTATTTATTATTATAGCGCCATTTATTCCATGGCGCTTTACAAGTGAAAGGGTATACGTACAACAATCATTAACAGTACATAACAGACTGGTACAGGAGGAGAGAGGACCCTGCCCGCGAGGGCTCACAGTCTACAGGGAATGGGTGACGGTACAATAGGTGAGGACAGAGCTGGTTGCGCAATGGTCTACTGGACTGAGGGCTATTGTAGGTTGTAGGCTTGTTGGAAGAGGTGGGTCTTGAGGTTCCTCTTGAAGCTTTCCACGGTAGGGGAGAGTCTGATGTGCTGAGGTAGAGCGTTCCAGAGTATGGGGGATGCACGGGAGAAATCTTGTACGCGATTGTGGGAAGAGGAGATAAGGGAGGAGCAGAGAAGGAGATCTTGTGAGGATCTGAGGTTGCGTGCAGGTAGGTACTGGGAGACTAGGTCACAGATGTAGGGAGGAGATAGGTTGTGGATGGCTTTGTATGTCATGGTTAATGTTTTGAACTGGAGTCATTGGGCGATGGGAAGCCAGTGAAGGGATTGGCAGAGTGGCGAGGCTGGGGAATAGCAAGGGGAGAGGTGGATTAAGCGGGCCGCAGAGTTTAGGATAGATTGGAGGGGTGCAAGAGTGTTGGAAGGGAGGCCAGAGAGCAGGAGGTTGCAGTAGTCAAGGCGGGGGATGATGAGGGCATGCACTAATGTTTTTGCTGATTCTTGGTTAAGGAAAGCACGGATCCGGGAGATGTTTTTGAGTTGTAATCGGCATGAGGTGAAGAGGGCTTTGATGTGTGGCTTGAAGGATAGAGCAGAGTCGAGAGTCACTCCAAGGCAACGAGCTTGTGAGACTGGGGAGAGTAAGCAACCATCGAGTTTGATGGAAAGGCTTGTTGGAGGAGATGAGTGAGGAGGAGGAAAGACAATGAATTCTGTTTTGTCCATGTTAAGTTTTAGGAATCGCGCAGAGAAGAAGGATGAAATAGCAGACAGACATTGTGGGATTCTGGTTAGTAGAGAGGTAATGTCAGGTCCAGAGAGGTAGATCTGTGTGTCATCGGCATAGAGATGATACTGGAAGCCGTAGGACTCAATGAGCTGTCCCAGGCCGAAGGTGTAGATGGAGAACAGCAGGGGTCCAAGAACTGAGCCTTCCTATAACCATCAACAAACTTCTTACACCTCTCAACTGAAATTTTGGACCTCTCTTCTTTTGCAAACTGCTCTAATGTTTGAAGAGTGTCTTCTCCCCACATCAATTTTAAGATCTATCCACAGGTGTTCAATGGGATTTAGATCCAGACTCATTGCTGGCCTTTTGATTTGATTTGACACTTCAGAACTCTCCAGCACTTTGTTTCCTTCCATTTCTGGTTACTTCTTGAAGTGTGTTTGGGGTCATTGTTCTGCTGGAAGACCCGTAACCTAGGATGTAAACCAGTGGTTCCCAAACTCCAGTCCTCATGGCCCCCAACAAGTCATGGTTTCAGGATTTCCTTAATATAGCACAGGTGATGGCTTGATAATGATTCCATCACCTGTTCAATAGTAAGGAAATCCTGAAAACATGACCCAACAGGTCATGTTTTCAGGCCATGAGGACTGAAGTTTGGGAAACACTGATGTAAACCCAGATTTCTGAAACTAGGCATTACAATGCAACCCAAAATCCTTTGGCAATCTTCATATTTCATGATCCCTTGCACACAGTCAAGGCACCCAGTGCCAGAGGCAGCAAAACAACCTAAAAATATCCTCCACCATATTTGACTGTAGGTACTGTGTTATTTTCTTTGTACACCTCATTCCATTTTCAGTAAACAGTAGTATGATATGCTTTACCGAAAAGCTTTATATAGGTCACGCTGACACTGATACTCCCTGAGAATGCAAGACAACTTCTTTGGAACTTGATTTGAGTTGCTTATCCAACATCCAGACTATCCTGTGTTGCACCCTTTCATCAATTTTTCTGTGCTGTCCGCATCCAGGGAGATTAGCTACAGTGCCACAGGTTGAAAACTTCTTGATTATGTTGCGCATTGTGGACAAAGAGACATCAGGATCTCTGGAAATGGACTTGTAACCTTAAGATTGTTGCTATTTTTTAACAGTTCTCTTCTCCTCTTTCTGTTTTCCATGCTTAGTGTGGCACACACAGACACACAATTAATGAATGAGTCAACGTCCCTTCTTTTTATCTAGTTTTAGGAGTGATTTTCATATTGTTTGAACGCACATCACCTGCTTGAAACAAAGTTGTTTATCCTCAATTTTGGAAAGGTGCAGCAGTTTTGTCTGGCCCATTTTGGGGGTTGTGTGTGATTTATGTCCAATTTGCCTATTTTTCTCTTTTTTTTTAGTTGTTCCAATATACACAAGGAAATAAATGTGTATAACTAAACGTGTAATTGTAATAATTTTCTGGTAGAAAAACTTCATTTTCTGAAACCCCTTAAAGGGTGCCAACATTTTCGGCCATAACTGTACTCTTAAGCTATGTGCCCACGCTGCGGAAAATTTGCGGAATTTTCCGCGATTTTTTTCGCTGAAATTCCGCGGATTCTTTAGAAATCCGCAGTACAGCGAGTACCCAGCCATTTCTATGGCATTTGGGGAGTGCTGTGTCCATGCTGCGGTTTTTTTCGCAGCGGAAATAATGCAGATTTCCCTGCAGAAAAATCTGCTGCATGTGATTTATTTCTGTGGATTTCTCCACAGGATCCCATACTTACCAGCCTTGATAGCAGACACTGGAGTCACTTCCTCTGGTGCAGAGGAGCACAGTGGAGCCAGGAGCAGGAAGGAGGAGATGGGCGGGGCCTGCATGAGCTCTGGTCATGTGACAGCCAGAGCTAGTGCAGGCCCGCCCACCTTCTCCTGCAATGTGCAGACAGACACGGCCGAAAAGTGAAGTGCTGCATGATGGAGGTAAGTATGAACTACCCAATCACTGCAGCACTTGTTCTGCATTGAGAATGCAGTGCCCAAGCCATGGTACTGTATCCTCAATGCAGAATGCCCGCAGCATATCCGCAGGACATTCCACAATAAAACCGCAGCATTGAAACAGACAAAGTTGTGCTGCAGTTTTCTGGGAGCTCCTGCGGAATATCCTGTGGATATATCCGCAGGAGACTTTCCCTGTGGGCACATAGCCTTAAGGGGGCTTTACACGCTGCGATATCGGTAATGATATATCGTGGGGGTCACGTCGGTAGTGACGCACATCCGGCGCCGTTACCGACATCGCAGAGTGTAACACAAATGAGCGACGATCAACGAGCACAAAAACGTGAAAAATCGTTGCTTGTTGACACGTCACTCATTTCCTTAATATTGTTGCTGCTGCTGGTACAATGTTGTTCGTCATTCCTGCGGCAGCACACATCGCTATGTGTCACGCCGCAGGAACGACGAACATCTCCTTACCTACCTGCCTCCACTAGCAATGCGGAAGGAAGGAGGTGGGCGGGATGTTACGTCCCGCTCATCTCCGCCCCTCCACTTCTATTGGCCGGCCGCTTAGTGATGTCGCGGTGACATCGCTATGACGCCGAACGCACCTCCCCCTTCAGGGAGTGATTGTTCGGCGGTCACAGCGACGTCGCTGACAAGGTATGTGTGTGTGACGCTGCCGTAGCGATAATGTTTGCTACGGCAGCGATCACCACATATCGTGCCACCGACGGGGGCAGGTTCTGTCGCACACGACATCGCTAGCGATGTCACAATGTGTAAAGCGGCCTTTAGCCTACATTCACACATTCCATGATATATTGACCAGCACCCCACTATCCAAAAGAACAGAATTTTTTTTTGTTTTTGTACCTATAACAATATGACCCTTTTGACCACAAAAGGAACAAACCCCCACCTTTTGATGAACTGCAGGAGGCCAAGATTGAGGAGAGGCCCTCCCTAACTGTATGAGTTCATTCAGAACCACAGGAGAGTTAACCCCCTAAGGGGAGATCAATAGAAAAAGGGGTCAACACAAATAAATCCCTTAGGCTTCTATTAAAATGGAAGGCTAAAGCTGTAGTGACCTCTAAAAACTCAAGGCGCTTCATACATAGCCAAGCCAAACAAGATATTGGGAATTCACGACTATGATACTAAATCAATACTTATTAAGTGAGGGTGCATAAGCCCAAAAAAGCAACAGTAGAACAGAGAAGAAGAAGGCTTGGGCCAAAAGAAACACTCAACTCACAAATTTATCAAAATATCAAACATGTTTATTTCAACAAAGATAAAACCATTTTAAAACCAAAATCCATCCATCATGAAAAAAATGTATAAGATATAAATATAATGGGCAGAATTATATCAAAGTCATCACAAACAGAAAATGGATAACAATATTCAGCAGGTAAGTTAAACAGATAAAGCCTATACATATAAATCCTCAATAAAGAAAATATATATTTTTTATATATAACAATAAACCTGGATTTAGTCTGAACTATAAGAATCCAATAAACACCAGCATGGTAATATCAAACAAAATTACAAGTTAGTTCAACATACAACCTGCATTTGATATCCAAGCTGGTATATATTAGGGTTTTTTATGGTTGCAGACAGTGCTCCTTTCTATTCTTTCCATTAAAGATAGTTTGGGCCTCACCTTTGCTGAATCTGTCTTTTCTAGCTTTGCATTGTGTTTTTCTATATCACTGTAGCATTTACATGTGGCGGGCTATCTATCTATCTTTGGGAACTGCTCTGAGGCAGATTAGCTTTCTTATATCTTTATCTGTGAGAATATTTAGTTCTTCGGCTGTGTCGAGACGACTAGGTCATCATAAGCTCGTCCCACGGCTATTTCTAGTCGTGTGTCAGGCTTAGGTCTGCAATCCATTAAGGTTCCAGCCACTCTGTTACCATTTGGGATTCCGCATTTTTTGATCCTCCTTGGTCCCTGAATCATAACACAGATATTTCTGATCCCACATTCCCCTGATATCACATCAGGCTGTGACACACCCATGACACTTTGAAATAACTAGCAAAAACCAGATCTACTTATTACATATTCTGTAGCTTCTATTAATCAAGTAACAGTGTATTTCACAAACTTTACTTGCCTGTATTTCAAAAAGTATACATCCGATCTCACAACTATAGGTGTGTTTAGAATCAGCACGATAGCGCCAGTATAGCACTGGATTTAGTTTATATATGAAAATCCTGGTGGTAGCTCCTTTTTAATATGAATGATCAGTATAGGATAGGATTTTTGTTTAGACTTAAATATATGAGACTCATCTGAATTATAGAAGAGATTAATGCAAGTTGTGATTTTTTTCATATAGAGATTCATTGTATGAGAAAAAAAACTTCATCTGAACGTTCATGTTGAATTACATTTGTCCATGTGCTGTCCGTGTGATATCTGATTTTACCATGGACAGCACACATACATCTAAGGCCTTATTCAGATGTACATTTTCATCCGATCACGGATGTGATCATTCTGTCATTTTCATGGGTATAATGCATTTCATTCACATCTATGATGCTATTCATGTGTCCATGTTTTTTACCGGACTGTGTGTCAGTAAAACAAAATCACAGAGGAAAATCCATTTTTGATTGAAAATGAGAAAACTGACAGCATTTCCAAACAGACAATTGCAAACAGGTGCATACTGAACATGAACTATATTCTAACAAACAGCTGCACTCTGAAACGCTAACGTATAATACATATTTTAGTATCAACATGATGATCAACGTCATGGTTCAAAATTCTCCATAAATTTTAGGGATCCTTGAAAATCATGGACAGAACATGGATGTTATCAGTGTACAATCAGTGTGCTGTTAATGATTAACACTGTAGTGAAGAGTAGAAACTTGGTAATTTATTTATTTTTTTTAGATTTAAAAATCACTGATAAAACACTGATGTTAAAAATTGACCAAACACTGATGACATTCTGGATGTTTTTTGTGTACGTGAAAAATCACTAACATCTAAGACCTTGTGAGAAAAATAATTAAAATTTTGGAATATTTTACACCCCTTCCATGTCTTGATTGTCATTTTATGGGTGTGAGAAGATGCACATTGTACGCGGACCCTATACCGCACTCTTCTGTTCTGCCTGTGGGTTTGAATGAGTCATCCATAGCAATGCAGCAATTACATCATCAGCTGAGATACAGCTTTACCCGAGCCGTCTGTGTTCAAGCTAGACGTCTGCTCCAAATGACATTTTAGCTCTCGGGATTCCCAGAAAGTTATCGATTCACGCATGACTAATTGCTCATCAATGTGTCTACAAAATATATTAACTCTTTCAGAACCGAGAGAGCAACCAATGACAACTTTTATATATATATATATATATATATCTATATATATATATATATATATATATATAGATATATATATATATATAGATATATATATATATATATATATATATATATATATATCTATATATATATATATATATATATATATAGATATATATATGTGTATGTGCATGACTCGCCCGCCCCAGGGCCTTAGGTGACTTGGTGTCGGGTCGGACTAGTCTGGGGTAGTCAGCGGTGGTGGGGCCTGACTCCGTGACCATGGCGGAGTCAGTTAATGTGGCTGATGGGGGAGGTGAGGATGGGAGTTGTAGTTTATTGAATTTCGTGACGCCACCTGTGGAATTGTGCGGCTATGGAGCTGCAGCTGCTGGAAGGGACCTCCGGGGCTGATGTTGTGGCAGCTGAGGTGTTTTTTGCTCCCCACAGGTGGAGCGGGTACCCCGGGGCAACCTTTGGAAAAGCCTATGGTGTTTGTTGATGAGGTGCAGGGCCGACAGGGCAGTTGAAAAGAACAGACACAGACAATGATTTCTTTTACCTTCTCCTTTACTTGTCCTCAGTTGGTGACCTCCAGGGAGTCTGTTACAGTTGGTAGCGGTGATCCGGTAGCCTGGAAGCAGTCATGGAACTCACACTGGCCAGGTGAGTAATGAGGCCTGCTCCCTACGCTCTGTCTGGGTAGGCAGGGTCTCGCTGCTTCAGCAATGCTGAGACCCATTCTGTCGCTCTCTGAGGTAATTTTTTACCTCCCCCGTATGGCAGGCTGCATGGACTATCACAGGTGCCGCTCTTCCTATCCTGGCTCCAAGTCCTGGCTCCACAGCTGCGCCTCCGGGTGTGGGGTGGAAAGAGACCTGCAGTCCTCTCGTCCTCCGGATACGACCACCGGTACTCGAGTACTCAAGTGGCCCCGAACTCCGGTATTCGGTTTTTACGCAATGACGTCGGGGTGAGCTGGCTGCGCTCCACTCCCCAATGTCCTTCTCCTCTTTGCCTTGCTGTGGACTGGGTTTTCCCTGGGCTGAACGATCCGGCTCAGCTCCCAGCTCACACACCACACTACTAGAGTTCCTTCGTCACTAAACTCTCCTCACAGACTGACTAACTCCTCCCCCAGGTCAGAGCTTAAGGAATCTCCCTGGAACTCCAGGTTTAGAGCTCCCTCTGCTAGCCCGGGGGAGAAACTGTGTTGGACGATGGTACTTACTGGTCAATGGACTTCCTCAACTACCTCCAGGCTCAGCGTTAACTCTTTTGAGGAGGGCAACACTGCTTTGGCAAACAGACCACTGGGGTGCCACACTCCCACTTAGTTAAAATCAGTACTCCCGGACTGAGGAAACATAAACAAAACATATAATAACTTTTCATCCCTTTTGGGAGGCAACATCACTTGAACGTTACAAACTTAAATGACAATAATGCAATACTATTTACAATTATTATGAGTCCAGCGTGGCTCCCTGCCGGGTGTCCATTACACTGCTCCAGATGTAAGTAACAGTCCATGGGGGACCCGCCGCGAGAAAGACCCCAACGTAGGCTCTGGGCGTACGTCAGAGCATCGATGCCCCGATTCTATGCACGCCGGACGGGTTTTTCTTCTGGGGTATTTGAGCACAATGGGTGCTAACTATAGACAATTAAAGTTTTGATCACCCATAGTCCAGTGACCCAGTTGTCCATAAACTTAATCCCCTAAAAGAAAAGCATTATAGAAAGACATTTCAATTAACTATATACACTCTAATAGGTACTTTCCCTTTTAATCCCTCTACCTTAGAGGGAGCCGTCCCTGGGTGCTACGTTGGGACATACGTAGTACTGGTGTTGATACATTATTACCTGGGGTATCTACTACCTCAGTGTTGCTGGTAGGCCTAACTCTGACAGGTATGCGTGATTGTTGCCTACGGGGTCTTAGATTCATGAAGGGTATCACAGATTCCCCACTGGCAGGGGGTTCAGTCTCCTGTTCCACTACTGATGTGGCATCTGGTGTTAGGACCGACAGGTCTTCAGGTGGATCTGGAACCTCTACTGTTTCTGGTACGATCACTTGCGGGAAAGTCAATACTGGTACCACTATGGCCTGATTTATTTGGGTCCATATTTTGGGGAATTTTCCAAGTACTGTTTGGATCATCTCCTTCTTTTTCTTGAAGTTGGGGACTTTCTTGAACTTCTTCTTTGGTTTTACACTGTTCAGGGCATACTTTCAGACGATCTCTTGAAACTGCTTGATATGTTTTGCCTCTATCTTTACTTATGAGACACACTTTGTTATTGTCAAAATTTGAGGGAATAATTGTGTAGGGTTCAGTTTTCCACTGGTCATCTAATTTGTGCATTCTCCGCTTTTTCTTGAGGACCTGTTCTCCAGGTGCTAAGGGAGTTGCTGGGGCTGTTTCATTGTAGTTCTTTTCTTGTCTCATTATTGCTTGGGACAGGCTCTTTTCTACACATTCCTGAACCTTGCGGTACAGTTGTTGTCGCTCTGTATTCAAATCTTCTTTCTGTTAGACTGCTTCAGGTGACAAAGTTCCCTTGTCGAAGTCTACAGGTAACTTGCCAGGTCTTGCTCGCATCAAGTAAGCGGGGGTGCAGTTGGTGGAGTTTACTGGGATATGATTGTACAAGTCCACCAGATCAGATAACTTCTCTGGCCATTAGTTTCTTTCTTCTAGAGGCAGAGTCTTGAGCAAGTCAATAACCACATGATTCATTTTCTCACACAGTCCATTGGTTTGAGGGTGGTACGGTGTTGTTCTTATTTTCTTACAGCCGTACAGGTTACAGAATTCTTAGAACACTTCTGCCTCGAATGCAGGGTCTTGATCAGTCAGTACCCTTTCAGGATAACTGTGGGGCCGACAAAAGTGTACTTGAAATGCCCTAGCTGCTGTTTTGGCTGTTTGGTCTTTCACAGGCACTACTACCAGGAAACGGGAGTAATGGTCCACAATGGTGAGGGCATAGACATAGCCCGACCGGCTTGGTGATAATTTCACGTGGTCCATGGCCACTAACCCGAGGGACTGCTTCGTGATAATTGGCTGCAGGGGAGACCTCTGGTTAGTATCATCTTTCCGCCACAGGTTACACGGACCACATTCTCAGCACCACTTCTCGGTTGCCTTTCTCATACCAACCCAGTAGAACTGATCACGGAGTAGGATCTCCAACTTCTTCCACCGGAAGTGTCCTGCTCCATCGTCGTAAGCTTCTAGGACCATAGGGGCATCCCTCTGTGGAACCACTCTTTGCCAGACGAGCTCATTGGTCCGCCAGTTAACATATCTCTTGCATAAATTGCCCTTGTAAAGAAACAGTTGTCCCCTCTCCTTCCACAGCTGTTGGGCTTCTTGTGGAGCATCTGGACCAAGATGGGGGTCAGCTTGCGCCAGCTTTTCTTTGACTAATCGGACGGCCGGGTCACTGTTCTGTGTTTCCTCCCATCCATGGTGAGGCAATGGGTTGAAAGAGACCCCTTGCTGGCTCGAGCGCTTCTCTATTACAGCATGCCCATACTGGGAGACACCTTGTTGGTGGAAAGCTGGTAACTCTATCTCTTCCAGTTCATCCAGGTCTTCTCCAGACTCGAGTAGGTGAGGCATTCTGGACAGCGCGTCAGCATTGTTATTCTTTCGGCCAGCTCTGTACTTGATGGTAAAGTCAAAGTTGGACAGTCGAGCCATCCATCGCTGTTCTAGCGCACCTAGATTGCCTGTTGCCAGGTGGGTCAACGGATTGTTGTCCGTGAAGATGGTAAACTTGGCCAACGCCAGATAGTGCTTGAAGCATTCAGTCACTGCCCAGACAATAGCAAGGAACTCCAGCTTAAAGGAACTGTAGTTTTCTGGATTCCTTTCTGTGGGACGAAACTCTCTAGTGGCATAAGCTATCACCTTCTCTCTGCCTCCCTGTACCTGGGACAGAACTGCTCCCAATCCCACGTTGCTGGCATCTGTGTACAGTACAAACGGTTGGCCATAGTCAGGGTAGGCAAGGATTTCTTCTCCTGTTAGAGCCATCTTCAACCGGACAAAGGATTTTTCTACTTGGCTGCTCCATTCGCATGGAGGACTCTGCTTCTTGCCCTTCTTTGATTGACCCACCAGGAGATCTTGAAGGGGTGCTGCTATTTTCGTGAAACCGTTAATGAACCTTTGGTAGTAGCCCACCAGCCCAAGGAAATGACGCACCTCCTTAATCATGGTGGGTCTTGGCCAGTCCTTGATTACTGTGACCTTCTCTGGATCAGGTGCCACACCTTCTGCGCTGATTCCATAACCCAGGTACTATACCTTTGGCTTCAAGAGGTGACATTTTGATGGCTTTATCTTCAGGCCATACCCAGACAAAGACTCAAACACTTCAGCCAGGTGCTTCAGGTGGTCTTCATAGGTCTTTAAGTAGACTATGACGTCATCCAGGTACAATAGCACAGTTTCAAAGTTGTAATGGCCCAAGCAATACTCCATCAATCTTTGAAATGTTCCCGGTGTATTGCAGAGCCCGAAAGACATACAGTTGAACTCGCAGAGGCCCATTGGTGTCGTGAATGCAGTCTTCTCCTTGTCCGCCTCTGCCACGGGAACCTGCCAATAGCCACTGGTGAGATCCAAGGTGGAGAAATAATTGGCTGATTTTAAGGCTGCTAACGACTCCTCTATTCTGGGTAGTGGATAAGCATCTTTATGTGTAATGTGGTTAATATGCCTGTAATCAACACACATTCTCATTGTGCCATCTTTTTTCTTTACGAGCACTAGTGGAGCTGCCCAGGGGCTACAACTATCTCTGATCACCCCAGCCTCCTTAATTTCCCGTAACATTTCTTTCGCACACTGATATTGAGCTGGGGGCACAGGGCGGTATCTCTCTTTATGGGGATGATGGTCACCAGTGGTGATTTGATGTTGAACCCCTTTTATCTGCCCAAAGTCTAGAGGGTGTTTGCTGAAAACCCGCTCGTATTCTTGTACCAAACCCCATGCTTTTGGTGTGAAGGGGTGGAGTCGGTGCCCACCTGGAATCTTTGACACCAGTCCTCCAGCCGTCCCTTGGAGCCGTTGTCTTCCGCCTGATCAGACAGGATCAAGGGTTCCACTGTCCTGATGGCATTATTACTGACAGTGTACAGCTTAGCTACAGTGGCATACCGGAGTAATTTGGCTTCCTCCTCCCCACAATTCAGGATGCGGACGGGTACTCTTCCCTTGCGGACGTCTGCTACCCCCCTGGCTATCAGGATCCCAGGCCTACTGTCTGAATACACAGGTTCTACCAGGGCCTGGTAATCTTGACCCTTGAGGCCTATTGCTGCCCGATACCATATCAACATCTCACTTCTTGGAGGTATTACAATGGGGAAGGGGTCACTTACCCTTACACTGCAAACTTCACCTCTGGCCAGCTCTACCTGCTGCCTTCTCATCAGGGCTCTGATCTCCCTCTGTAGGACACGCAGCTGCCCAGAGCTGGCAGTTTCAGCCACCTGTTGCAACAAGATTATCACCTCGGCAAGACAATTTTCTATAACATTTGTACCGATTGTTAACATTGGGTTAGATTCTTTGCGATCAACGTCCACAATTATCATTCCCTGAGATGACAATTCTACCCGCCCCACTTTAATGGTTACTTCTTTGTACCCAATTTGAGGCAAGGGCTGACCATTACTGGCTACAATCATTAAATCATCATCTGGGCCACGGGTAATGTCTGAATCAGTCCAGTATCTTTTGTACAGTATATAAGGTATGGGCGTTACCTGGGACCCCGTATCCAGGAGGGCAGTCAAAGGGATCCCATCCAGCACAATAGGAAGGACCGGTCGTCCTTCCACATACTTGTTGGGCCAGGAAGTCGAGCCGGGTTTTCTTACACCTGGGGGTTGGCTCCTGACCCCAGATTCTGCCCATTTAAAGGACAGCGTCTTGCGTAGTGCCCCGCCTGGTTACAGCACAGCAGCGGCATATCGGTTGTCCAGATGAATCGGAACGGTCTGTGTCTTTTCCTCAGGTTGGTGGGATCTTCCTTTGCCGCATCCATGGGACGTCATCTGGACTGGATGCCAACTTGATGCTTGCAGACGAAGGGGTCACCTGTAGAGACTGCACTGTTTTTGTGAGAGCAGCCACACTCTTGGTCAGTTCTTGGACCTGATGTCTGAGGTCTACAGAGGAATCATTATCTAGGGTCTGTGCCTCTGCCCCTGCAGTTGCTCGGGTTGCGGGCAGCACCTCTGGGTATGTGATGGCAAGATGCCGGAGGGGTTCTGTGTCATTTGGTGTAGATTCTCTCAGCACCCGAATGGCCTGGTCCTTAAACTTTGCAAAGTCCAGGGCAGGGTTCTGCAGGACCATAATACGCAGCTGTGTCCTGTGAGCGTCTGACAGGAGCCCCTATGATCAAAGAGAAATTTAGCTACTGAATTGATCAATGCAATAGAGCCCCAACACTACACAAAAGTATTTCTCTACGTTGGGGTCCCTAGCTTGTGTGTGTCCTCTCATGCAGTTAAAAATCTTAGTAGTATTTCGTTTGTGAACCCACCCCACTCACACCTATTGCCAATCCACATTATATGTATATATAGCCTGGGTCTCAGCTTCCCATACACGGTAAGTTTTTTAACTGCATGAGAGGACACACACAAGCTAGGGACCCCAACGTAGAGAAATACTTTGGCGTAGTGTTGGGGCTCTATTGCATTGATCAATTCAGTAGCTAAATTTCTCTTTGTTCATATGTTCATGGCAGTAATGCAGGTTCCATTTTTCACATTTCATTCTCACATATAGCTATTGAATTTTTCATGTCAGTATTCACACAGCAGTTTCTGCTATTACATGTATTCCCCTTGCATAGTCACTGGTGTGCATACCTTATCTCCATATAGCATATGGGTTAAGGCTGCTTTACACCTTACGATATCACATACGATATCGTATGCGATCGTACCCGCCCCCATCGTATGTGCAGCACGTTCAATTTGTTGACCGTGTCGCACAAACGATTAATTGCCGTCACACGTACTTACCCTTCCATACGACCTCGATGTGGGCGGCGAACATCCACTTCCTGGAGTGGAAGGGACGTTCGGCGTCACAGTGACGTCACACGGCAGCCGGCCAATAGAAGCGGAGGGGCGGAGCTGAGCGGGACGTAAACATCCCACCCACCTGCTTCCTTCCGCATTGCCGGCGGGAGCCGCGGGACGCAGGAAAGATCTGTTCATCGTTTCTGGGGTGTCACACACTGCGATGTGTGGTACCTAGGGAACATTGAACAACCCGACGTGCAATTTTAAGGAAATGAACGATGTGTATGCAATGAACGGTTTTTCATTCAATCGCAATCTCACGTAGCTGTCACACGCTACAACAACACTAACGATGCCGGATGTGCGTCACTTACGACGTGACCCCACCGATACATCGTTAGATTTGTTGTAGCGTGTAAAGCGGGCTTTACACGCTGCGATATCGCTAATGCGGAGTTGTTGGGGTCACGGATTTTGTGACGCACATCCGGCCACATTAGCGATGCCGTTGCGTGTGACACCGATAAGCGATTTTGCATCGTTGCAAAACAGTGCAAAATCGCTAATCGGCGACACGGGGGTCCATTCCCAATTATCGTTACTTCAGCAGTAACGAGTTTGTTCGTCGTTCCTGCGGCAGCACACATCGCTGCGTGTGACGCCGCAGGAGCGAGGAAGCTCTCCCTACCTGCCTCCCGGCCTCTATGCGGAAGGAAGGAGGTGGGCGGGATGTTACGTCCCACTCATCTCCGCCCCTCCGCTGCGATTGGGCGGCGGTTCAGTGACGTTTCAGTGATGTCGCTGTGACGCCGCACGGACCGCCCCCTTAGAAAGGAGGCGGTTCGCCGGTCACAGCGACGTCGCCGGACAGGTAAGTATGTGTGACGGCTCTGGGCGATGTTGTGCGGCACGGGCAGCGATATGCCCGTGTCGCGCAACAGATGGGGGCGGGTACCCACACTAGCGATATCGGGACCGATATCGCAGTGTGTAAAGTAGCCTTAAAGCCCGCTTTACTGTCCCTTTATCAGTGTCAGGCCAGGACTTTACTTCACATTGGGCTGCGCCGGTTAACTGTCCCATTATTATGACCACTCTCTGGCTTTCTTTTAGAGGATACACATTAAACAAGCTGTGCAGTCTTTCTCTAAAGTCGCTCAGGGTATGTGACTCTCCTGAGTATTGCGGTAACCAGTCCGCTCCGGGAGGTATGGCATAGTGAGAGGGCGCTACTGCTGGAGCTGACACGGCGGCGGCTGGGAATGCATTGGCCGGTGCCGCAGCGTCCTGGGCTACAGCAGCAACTTGTTCCTCCCCTGCGTCGGACATTCTTCTTCCCCCTTAGTGGACCTTATCAGGCTCCGCTTCTACACTTCACTTCTCTGCCGGGTAGCGCAAGGTTAATGAACCGTCGCTTTGATGGCGGGCTTTCCTCGCGCTCTTTTCCTGGCACGCCCCTTTCTTGCGCCCAGCAGTTTTAATGGCGGTGTCAGTTTCCACCAACAGTAAAACACAGTCTATTAAATACAGTTCTGAGGCACACAGTACCCGGTGCACCGGGCACGATGATCCTGTTCGTGACGCCAAGTTTCGGGGTGTGCCGCCCCCGTGCCAGGAGCCAGTCACTGCTCGGATCCGGGCCTTCAGAGGTGGTGGCTCGAGGGTCTCCGGACCCGGGGGTCTCGCGGACACGCCGAATAAATGGGGGGACGTATATGTACGGGCTGGGCCTTATTAAGTTCGTGACGCCACCCACGGTGTGTGGTGAGGTGGGACTCCACTGCTGTTGTTACGGGGCACCCGGGGGAGATGTTGTACAGCAAGTTGTTAACCCCTCCATGGGCAGGGATGGTGGCCCCGGGACCCGGTTGGCGCGTGCAGGGGATGGCGACCGCAGGGGGTGCTGGTGTACTCATAGTTAGTAAAACACACAAGTCTCTGGTAAACCAAGGTGATGGTGGCCGGTGCTGCAGCCAGTTGCGTTCTGGTCCCCCACCCAGCTGGTGGTCTCTATCCTTTTCCTGCCCTGCTGTATGTAAGATGGACTTTCCTAATGTGAAACTCAGGAGTCCGCTCCCGGCTGGATGTGGCCTAAGGAGCCGTGCCCGCAGACGCTGGCCCGTGGGATCTATGGGCCTTGGCGGTAACCTCTTATCCTTAATCGGTGGGCTGTTGTCTTCTATGAGAGACTTTGGGTGGGACAGGACTTCTAGTCCTGGCCTCAATCGGTTAATTAACCAGCTCCAGTTGGTTCTGGTCCTGGCATCAGGGTCCAAGTACCCCATTTTGTGCTACGGTTTCCGGGTCGGTTCCCCATGTTGGTACCGGCGGGCTACAACCCTGTCCCGGTCCACCTCGGTTCCACCGAGCCGTCTTCCCGTCTCCTGCTGATGGAGACCACCGTCTGCCTCCTAGCCAGTGGCACCAGGGCTCCTACCCTGGTACCATTCAACTTGGACTTCACTGCAGGAGCTACCCCTAGCTCCAGTCCACACTCCTCTCCAAACTGAACTTCAGACTTGACCAAACTGATCTGCTGTTTTCCTGCCCCGGGCTGTCTGGACCCCTGGGTGGGTGTGTCCCAACCGCCTGGTCACGCATACTGGTGTGTCTATCTTACCCTAAGGGGGGGGGTGACTAGGGTTTTCTGGTTGGCTGTGTGTTTCCTAGTGAGGGAAGGTGTTATGCAGGGGCCTAACTGCGACTACCTGGTTTTGCCAGGGCGTCACATACACTTAACAAAAATACAAACTCGATTTTGCTCCCAATTTTCATGAACTGAACTGCAATATCTAAGACTTTTTCTCTCAAATATTATTTACAAATTTGTCTGAATCTGTGTTGGTGCGCACTTCTTTGCCAAGATAATCCATCCACCTCACAGGTGTGGTATATCAAGATGCTGATTAGACAGCAAGATTATTGCACAAGTGTCCTTTAAGCTGGCCACAATAAAAAAACACTCTAAAATGTGCAGTTTTATAGTGAGGGTTTTTTAGGGCAAAGACCAATCTGGCCTTTCTTTTTTTTAAAGCTGATTAATGGTTTGCACCTTGTGGTGAACCCTCTGTATTTGCTCTCATGAAGTCTTCCCTTTATGATACATAGGTAAGGATGGTTGACCGCGGGAAGATCAACATCCAACACTGCGGAGACACCATCACGTGTTTCTCAATGCAGTGACACTAGAACAAGGCCCCCTGGGAAAATATGCAAAACAAGAATGCCGCTGAGACACCATCACATGTTTCTCAAAGCTGGCAGGAAACTAGCCAGGTCTTTCACCGGGAAGGAACAACAATGGGAAGGGCAGTCTCCAGTCAAGGAAACCACCTACACCAAAACATGGTATCCATCCACAGACAGCTGTTTCGGGGTATTTGGTATAGGCGGTTTCCTTGACTGGAGACTGCCTTTCCCATGGTTGTTCCTTCCCAGTGAAAGACCTGGCTAGTTTCCTGCCAGCGTTGAGAAACACGTGATGGTGTCTCCGCGGCATTCTTGTTTTGCATATTTTCCCAGGGGGCCTTATTCTAGTGTCACTGCGTTGAGAAACACGTAATGATGTCTCCGTGGTGTTGGATTTTGATCTCCCCGGTCAACCTTCCTTACCTATGTAGTCTTCTACTAGGCATTGCTCCCACTAGCCAGTTTCCTACTCCACACTGATGAGGGGCAAATACCCCGAAACAGCTGTCTGTGGATGGATACCATGTTTTGGTATAGGCGGTTTCCTTGACTGGAGACTGCCCTTCCCGTGGTTGTTCCTTCCCGGTGAAAGACCTGGCTAGTTTCCTGCCAGCATTGAGAAACATGTGATGGTGTCTTCGCGGCATTCTTGTTTTTCTCTTTATGATAGACTTAGATACTGAAACACCTACTTCCTAGTGTCACAAGGTGGTTTTTGCAGACATCGCCAACTGTCATGGCGGCGTCAGGATCTGTGGAGACTACCAGATCTGGTACTCTGCCTACTAACTTCTTTGAAGTCTGTGATCAAAGCATGGATACTCGGGTGTCAACCTATAGACTTGTAGTTCATAGCAGGCTAGCAAGAGTTAATCCCTCCTGGACTGCTTGTTAATCTCCATTGATCAAATGCTGTAGAGTCACATTTGCTCCTCTCCTATATATACTGGCTGGACAATTCCATGAATGCCAGCTATAGCTATTCTATACTGGTTTGGTGATGTAATCCAGACTTTCTGGTGGTTGTAGTACTTTATTTCTGTGAGCAGTAGTGGTGTTAACCCTTGTTATCTTTTAGATGCTGCCTTAGTTCTCTTACTTTTCTCCTTAGTCTCTTACTGTTTGTTGCTGTGAGTTTGCAGTGTGTCTGAGTTTTGTTTTTTCCCTGTCTGCCTTTATCTGTGTTTCCATCACACTCTTGCCACTTCCTTCCCTGGGGACAACAGATTAGTTCTGGTCAGGACAATAGCCAAGCACAGGTCTCAGGCATCTCCACCATTAGGGGTAACCCTGAGGGTAGGGATGTAGAGTCCCCTGGCATGAGGGACAGTATAGGAGCTCCTTGTCTTTCATTATACTGCAGTCACATTGTGACACCTGGAAAGTGTTCTTCACCTGGGTGGATGTTGTGAAGGGTTTGGTCCATAAACTCCCTCCCCCCCAAACAAAAATAAAAAAAAGCCTGCCATCTGAACAGCAGAATTCAATATCATTGGTCCTAGCACTGTTTGCTGTGTGTGTAATGTCAGATTTTTCCACGGAGAAGTACTCATGTGAACATACCTTGAAAGCAGTTGTCCACTTTGGGCAATCAAGTTTTACTAGAAGAGTCCCATGTGGATACTCTGATTCTAGCATGGGTTACTGTCAGGGCCGGGAGTACTGGTGGGCCCAGGAGGTGGATCCACTGGACCTTGCACCCCACCGGAGGGCAGGGCACACGGCAGCCAGAGCACTGACGTGGCAGGGACAAGTATAAGCAGGTCACCAGAGTCACAGAGTTCTTTAGGACAATAATGTAAACAGGCACAGGTACCAGAGTGCAAGGACAAGAAGTCAGTAGGACACGGTACCAGGGGACCTGAGCACCTAGCTCATAAGACTAGCTACAAGACACGTTGATCAGGCCCCGCCCACATGGAAAGGCCAGTCTTATATACCCAGCACAGCCTCATGTCATTTCCTGCTGCAGGTGTGCTGGGCCTATAAGACCAGGAGAGTGGGCGCGGCCTGGTCCTATACAGAACCATGTGGATAAGACTCAGAGTCAGACTCATAAGACCAGGAGCAGGACACAGGAGAGCACGAGCGGGAGCGGCAGCCATGACTGGTGAACACATGGACTGGATCAGTGGGTAAGGAGCGGTGCTGGGACACGGGGAGCGTGACAGTACCCCCCCCTCTATGCCCCCCCCTCCGTGCACAGAACCCCAGGGGCACCCCGGATCGAGTCACCGGACCAGGATCCAACACAAAGGCAGGGAAGGACCGCTGATCCCGTACCACCTTCCTGGCCGCACGACGCCTAGCCGATCTACCAGCAGTGGCAACGGGGACAACGGGAAGCGGGGGGAGACAGTCAGAAGCAGGACTGGAGTCCTGGACGACCGGATCGGGCGCCTCAGACCGGATACAGGACAATGTCTCTTCCTCGGTAGCCGGTGGCATCACAGTCTCAGTTGTCAGGGACGGTGGAACGTCGCTGGAGTGCGTCGCCTCCTCTGGTTCCGGTGGCACCACAGTCTCAATCGTCAGGGATGGTGGAACGTCGCTGGAGTGCGTCGTCTCCTCTGGTTCCGGTGGCACCACAGGTACAAGTGACAGGAGTTGTGGTACGGCACTGGACTGCGTCGTCACCTCTTCCTCTTCCTGCGGCATAACAGGTTCAGGTGACAGGGGCCGAGGAACGGGCTGTAGGCAGTGGTCATGACACAAGGGCCCCCAGCGAGTAATAGCGCCAGAGCACCAACTAATGGCAGGGTCATGGAGTTGAAGCCAGGGCAGACCCAGCAGGAGCTCAGGAGCCATTCTTGGGATGACATAGAAGGCAATGGTCTCAGTATGCAAAGTGCCAACCTGGAGTCTCAAGGGTTCAGTGGTATACCGGACAGGTTCGTATAGTGGTTTACCATCCACGGAGGCGAACCAGAGGGGCTTGGCAAGCGGGATCACAGGTACCCGGTATCGGTTCACTGCAGACTGGTGTATGAAATTACCCGCTGCCCCAGAATCAATGTGGGCCTCTGCTGTGAACCTGATCTTCTCCGTCGTCACCTGGACAGTCTGCGTAACTGGAACGGAGGGGATTCTGGTGCCAAGGGTGGCGGTTCCCACCTCCCCTTGGACCTGGGGTCTACCAGGTTTCTCCGGGCAAGAACGTAGCATATGTGACCCGTCTCCGCAATAGAAGCACAGGCCCCGGGCGAGCCGTTCTGCACGGCGTTGCTTGGCCTGGGTCAGACGGTCCACCTGCATGGGTTCTGGCGATAAGTCACGGAAAGGCAGGGACAAGGGAACGGTAGGTCTCTGCGAGGGCAAGGCATGGCAAGGTGGTCGCTTCTCCCGGACTCTCTCTTTGGTACGCTCCTGAAAGCAAAGATCAATCCGGGTGGCCAGGGAAATCAAAGCGTCCAGGGTGTGAGGGACATCACGGCCGGCTAGTTCGTCTTTAATACGACCAGAGAGACCCTCCCAAAAGGCCGCTGTTAAGGCCTCATTGTTCCAGCCCAGCTCCGAAGCGAGCGTGCGGAACTGGATGGCGTATTGGCCGACTGTTTGGGTCCCTTGGCGTAGCCGGAGGAGCGTAGAGGTCACTGCGGTAGTTCGTCCGGGTTCGTCGAAGGTGCCTCTGAAGGCTCGCAGGAACTCCTGGATGTCGGTGATCATTGGATCCTCGTTTTCCCACAGGGGGTTAATCCAGGCCAGGGCTTCACCTTCCAGGTGTGACATCAGGAACGCCACCTTGGCCTGGTCTGAGGCAAACAAGTGCTGGAGCAACTGGAAGTGCAGGGAGCACTGGTTCAGGAAACCGCGGCAGGACTTGGGATCCCCTGCATAGCGAGGCGGAGCAGCGAGGCGAAGTTGCGAGGCCGTGGAAGAAACTGGTTCGGACCTGGAGAGTGGTTGCTGCGTGGACGAGACGGCAGTCTGCAGCGTATACAACCGGTGGTCCACGGACGTCATGAATTTCAGCATCCGGGTCAGGGTTTCACGCTGTTGTGCCAGCTCCTGGCGCAGCTCAGCCAGCTCTGATGTTTGTGCTCTAGCGGGATCCATGGCCTGATCAATCTGTCAGGGCCAGGAGTACTGGTGGGCCCAGGAGGTGGATCCACTGGACCTTGCACCCCACCGGAGGGCAGGGCACACGGCAGCCGGAGCACTGACGTGGCAGGGACAAGTATAAGCAGGTCACCAGAGTCACAGAGTTCTTTAGGACAATAATGTAAACAGGCACAGGTACCAGAGTGCAAGGACAAGAAGTCAGTAGGACACGGTACCAGGGGACCTGAGCACCTAGCTCATAAGACTAGCTACAAGGCACGTTGATCAGGCCCCGCCCACATGGGAAGGCCAGTCTTATATACCCAGCACAGCCTCATGTCATTTCCTGCTGCAGGTGTGCTGGGCCTACAAGACCAGGAGAGTGGGCGCGGCCTGGTCCTATACAGAACCATGTGGCTAAGACTCAGAGTCAGACTCATAAGACCAGGAGCAGGACACAGGAGAGCACGAGCGGGAGCGGCAGCCATGACTGGTGAACACATGGACTGGATCAGTGGGTAAGGAGCGGTGCTGGGACACAGGGAGCGTGACAGTTACTAGGAACACCACTCGTCTGATCATTCCCTCCTCCTAGATAGCTGGGAGTGGTGAGAGTGGGTGCTCTGTGGGCAGCGGGCATGCACCGGCTATAGCGGTCACAGGATTGACTGAACACCAATGACAGGTCCTGGCAGAATAAACCAATGAGGTCACATGACCATCTATTTAAGGTCCTGCATGTAATACAGTGACATGCCTTCCCTGAAGAAGCGGACACTAACAAACGCGAAACGCATGTCGGTTAAGGCTGTGGTAGTGAGTGAGTGAGGCTCTGAGCAGGAATTATTTTCCCATGGGTAAGCGATTTGATTTTTGTAATAACCGATTTTCACCTTTGCAGTACCATTATATGACTATTTAGCTTTGCTGTATGTTGATAGAGGATTATCAGATCCACTACAGTATTTATGCATGGTGCAGTATTTATTGTTCTTAGTTTTGTTGCCATATCGTGGGTTCCCCTTGATTTTTTTTTACTCAGTTCCTCGCATGCTGTGGGTGTTCACCCCCCCTTTTTGTGTACCATCTGTAAGCACTTTTTTAAATGCACTACTCATTGTCTATTCATGTTTTTTGTATGGAATTTTTTTGCGGCTACGCTATTTACTGATCAGATTAATTGATTTTTATGGTGCTATTCACATGTCTGTGTTTTTTGCCAACTCTGTGTCTACAACAAATTCATGAAAATGTCTGTATATCAAAATTACCCATACAAATCTATATGTCCATAAAAATGACAGAAACACAATAACACACTTTACCTCTGTGTGATGTCCATTTTTAATATCGTAATAAGTATAAGCTTTGCAATTTATATATTCTTTTTTATACGAGGAAATCATTGATGAAACACTGATGCTGAAAACTGACAAAACACCGATGAAACACGGATCCAAAACACTGATGAACCAGTAACTGACCAAACACCGATGAAAGACAGATCCAAAACACTGATGGTGAAAACTGACCAAATACCAATGAAACATGGATCCAAAACACTGATGAACTACTAACTGACCAAACACCAATGAAAGACGGATCCAAAAGACTGATGAACCACTAACTGACCAAACACTGATGAAACATGGATCCAAGACACTGATGAACCACTAACTCACCAAACACAGATGAAACACAGATCCAAAACACTGATGAAACATGGATCCAAGACACTGATGAACCACTAACTGACCAAACACAGATGAAACACAGATCCAAAACACTGATGAACCACTAACTGACCAAACTGATGAAACGCAGATCCAAAACACTGATGAATAGAGATGAGCCACCCCCCTATTGTTCGAGTTTGGTTCGTCGAACGGCGGGTGTGTTCGTCGAACGTTCGACGAACGTTCCACAAACACATTCGAACCCCATTGAAAACAAACACAGGCAAACACAAACACATATAAACAGATTATACATATACGCATACAGTTAATAATAAACATTGCCATTATACTTACAGGTCAAATGACGCATCCTGCACTCTGTCTCCCGCCGCTTCTCCTTCCGATCATCGCTGTGTCCTCCCGGTAACCAGCACTGATGATAGGACCTTTCCGTGATGTCATAGCATGTGACCAGTCACGTGTGTATTATCTCATTGGCTACAGACTGGTCACATGACTATGACATCATACTAGGTCCTGTCAGTGCATGTCGCCAGTATGCGGTGCTCGCCCGATCATCTCCGTACTCCGTATACTCGGCAAGTACCAGCGAGATACTCGGGCACATGCTTGGCTCCCTGTTCCTGCATGTCGGCGCTCTTTACAGAGCAGCCCACATGCAGGGACTGGATGCCACAGCCGGTGAATAGCGACGCCGGGAATCAGGTGATCAGAAATCACCGTTGCTATAGTAACCCACCTGTCAGGTTACTATTGCAACGGTGGCAGTGGTGACGTCACCGCTTACCAACCTGCAGCCTCTGCTCACCCATTGTGTGATTAGACTACATGGGGGAGGAGGAGGGTCTTCCTCCCCTGTGCTGTCTGATGTAGCAGAGCTGCATGGGTTGAAGGAGAAAGAAGACAGAAGACCAGGATCGTGGAGGGGTGAGAGGGAGCATGGCCGGCTTTAGGCATGTGCGACTTGTTTGGCCGCACAGGGCGCTGACGGCCATGCTTCAGGGGGGGGCGCGGCAGAGAGGTAAGAAGTTAATTTCCTGCCTCTCTGTGCGGGTGGACGGCCGGGTGTCAACCTCTCTTTACGGGTGGCCGGGCGCCTGCCTCTCTGTGCGGGCGGCCGTGTGCCTGCCTCTCTGTGCGGGCGGCCGTGTGCCTGCCTCTCTGTGTGGGTAGCCGGGTGCCTGCCTCTCTTTGGGGGCGCCAGCTGCTTGTCTGTGCGGGTGGCTGGCCGGCTGCCTGCCACTCTTTGTGGGCGCCGGCTGCTTGTCTGTGCTGGTGGCCGGCCGCCTGCCTCTCTTTGCGGGCGCCAGCTGCTTGTCTATGCGGGTGGCCGGCCGCCTGCCTCTCTTTGCGGGCGCCAGCTGCTTGTCTGTGCGGGCGGCCGGCTGCCTGCCTCTCTGTGTGGGCGCCGTCCGCTTGTCTGTGCGGGCGGGTGGCCGCCTGCCTCTCTGTGCAGGCGCCGGCCGCTTGTCTGTGCGGGCGGGCGGCCAGCCGCCTGCCTCTCTGTGCGGGGAGGACAGCTGGCCGCCTGCCTCTCTGTGCGGGCGGGAGGCCGGCCGCCTGCCTCTCTGTGCGGGCGGGAGGCCGGCCGCCTGCCTCTCTGTGCGGGCGGGAGGCCGGCCGCCTGCCTCTCTGTGCGGGCGGGAGGCCGGCCGCCTGCCTCTCTGCGCGGGCGAGAGGCCGGCCGGCTGCCTCTCTGCGCGGGCGACCAGCTGCCTCTCTGCGCAGGCGACCGGCTGCCTCTCTGTGCGGGCGGGAGGTCTCTGTGCTGTATATCTGTCTTTGAGGGCAGCGGTGGCTGTGTGGAGCAGGGCAGTGTGGCTGATGTCCCAGATGCTCTAGGTTCAAATGATGGTGTCCGGGGCGGCGCGTGTGCAGATGGAGCCCTTAGCTCAAGATCTTGAACTGAGAGCTCAATCTGCTCCGGAGGCTATTTCTTTGAAGCCCGCACCGCTGACAGAGCATCTGGGACACCCGCCGCACCAGCCTGCTCCACACAGCCAGCACAGCTTCCGCTGCCAGCACCGCCACACCATTCCCACCGCAGTGCCTGCCTCCTGTGACTCTGCTCCCTCTCCAGTAAGACAACAATGGAGTATAAGACGGACCCCATTTTTTTAATCTCTAAGTTTGGGGTGCGTTTTATAATCCGGCACATCTTATAAAACAAAAAATATGGTATGTGCTTCTGTTACCATCAAGGATATGTGATTGTGTTCCTGGAGTGGGCATCATTTTCATGCAAGGGGTGTTGTGTGTGTGTGTGTGTGTGTGTGTGTGTGTGTGTGTGTGTGTGTGTGTGTGAGTGAGAGTCCTTACATAGTAGTATATTAATATGCATCATTACTGTAAAATGGCACCTCCTTGAAGCATAACCACATGCACCCTTTGTAATAAAATGATGCCCCACTCCAGTCCATAAAAGGGAAGTCCACTACTCGGACAAATCCTTCTCATTCCCCTTGTATGCTACAGAAAAATAAAGAAAGCTATACACCCCTCCAGTGCAGCCTTGGTTCCAGCGATGTCTAAAACTGCGTTCCAGGGACATCTGTGACATTGTTATGACACACAAGCCCCAAAAGCAATCAGCGCCGGCTTTCTTATGCCCACCTTTGGACATTTCGGTAGAAATTCAGTGTAGCGCTCACATCCTGCTCAAATGTCTGAAGGCGGAGAAAGAGACACTGGGCGCTGTTTGGTCAAGGGCCTCATGGAACGCAGCTTTAGACATCGCTGGAACCGAGGCTGTACCGGAGGGGAGTATAGCTTTATTTATTTTTCTGGGGCAAACAAGGGGAATGAGAAGGGGTTATTGACATCCCTTTTATGGATTGAAGTGGGGCATCATTTTATTACAAAGGGTGTATGTGGTTATGCTTCAACAAATGGAATGAATAGGGGTTGTTAAATTTAGTGGACAGCCCTTTTAAAGGGGCTGTTCTTTTAGTAAATGTCTAACCTAAGGTGTAGGTTATTATAAAGAAATTATAATGCCGTTACGCAAACACCGTAAATTAAAAAAAAAAAAAAACTTTTGGAAAAATCACTCCAAAAATGTTTTTTAGTCTTACTGAAAACACAAAAATTGAATAAAAAGCCAACAAAAGTCATATGTGAAGAAATAAGACCTAAAAGCTCTTTTGAACAAAAAATTTTTAAAAATTTACAGCTCTCAGAATATGGCGATGCAAAAAGAAATTAATTTTTGTAAAATATTGCTTTTAGTTTGCAAACGTCGCAAAGTCTAAAAAATTGTATAAATCTGGTATAGTGTAATCGTTCTGACCCGAAGAATAAATCAGTCATCACTTTTATCGCATGGTGAACTGAGCAAAAAATGTAAAAGAATAAGCGAATCGCTGGTTTTCCCTCAAAAATTTGAATAAATAGCAATCAAGAACTGGTATGTACCCCATAATAGTACCAAAAATCCTTCAGCTTATTGCGCAACAAATAAGCTTCCACACAGCCCTGTTCACTCCAAAAAGAAAAAAGTTACAGTTCTCACAATAT
This sequence comes from Anomaloglossus baeobatrachus, assembly GCF_048569485.1. Lineage (NCBI taxonomy): Eukaryota > Metazoa > Chordata > Amphibia > Anura > Aromobatidae > Anomaloglossus > Anomaloglossus baeobatrachus. Next base: position 588,076,391 of record NC_134353.1, on the reverse strand, counting down.
GGCGACAAAAAACCTTTTTTTATAAAGAAAAAAAGCATTTTCACTGTGTGATAGAAGCTGAACAATATAAATCTGGTATCACTGTAACAGCACCGACAAAGAGAATTTGTCAGCAGGCTTTTGCTACCTCACCAGAGATTACTGACTGCATCCGTTCTGACATATTCTAAGATTTAAGATTTTAGGCCTGTTTTGCATGTCAGTGAAAAACAGATGTTTTTCACTGACGTGTTAAAAGCGCATGTGTCCCTCTGTGTGCCGTGATTCACAGCACACATGGGTTGTCAATGTGCAATCCGTGATCTGTGATACATGATAGCACATGAAGAAACTCACCTGCCCCCGCTCCTGCTGTCCGTGGTGCTGAACTCTCCGTCTCTGCTGCATCTGACCGCCGCTGTGTCTTCCCTCTGCAAGTACTTCCGGGTCGGCTGTGCCATGCATAAATGAATATGCATGACAGTAATTAGCCGGGCAGGAAGCAGCAGCCAGCAGAGGCTGGAGACAGCTGGAGAAGTTGAATGTAAAAATCACTTTATGTTCAATGTCCGTGTTTTTCTGGTACATGCTTCACGGATGACACCATAGTGTGGTCTGTGGGACATCAGTGATGCTGGAAAAAAATGGACATGTTTCTGTGAGCAACAGATAAAGCGTGTGAGCAACAGGGAGTACCTGCCTAAAAAAGCGCTGCAAATACACCATAGCAAAGGGACATGATGCACAGCAATTTCAAAATGATTTTGCTGTGCACATGTTCCGTCTTTGGTTAATTATTTTAGCTGCTGTAGGCTTCAAAAGCGATGAAACTGCTAAAAGAAGTAACCTTCTCATTCGTGGGGTGTCTCAAATTGGAAGAAGCCACTCGCTCTATAAACGTAAAGGACACAGAATACCGTCATTGAATGGACACCAGAAATGAAGCCAGTAACAACGGCGCATACATATAGACTTTCAAGATGTTTTTTGCAAAGGATTTTTATTTTTTTTTAAATAACTAAATTGCAGTATGCTTAGGGCGAGGCTTTTGTCATTTTACAGTACATGAAAAAAACAAACGCAGCAGAAAAGCAATACAACCGGGCACCGGGGTCTTGTGATCTGCAGCCAATCAGCGGCTGCTTCACTATCTCTCTATCAAAACTGTAATCCAGAAGAAATGAGAGCTGCTGCTGCTTTATGACTTCCTCTGGATGTCCGTTTTATCTAAAGGATGAGAGAGTAAACCAGCTGCTGATTGGCTGCAGGTCGCCTGTGACATGGTTTGGGGGCACCAAAGGGTAATTTGGCACAGGGCTTTCCTATATTTTTAGTTCCCAGCTGGGTACAAATAGGCAACTGGGGGTTGGGGGCAGCCGTACCTGCCTGCTGTACCTGGCTAGCATACAAAAATATGGCGAAGCCCACGTCATTTTTTTTTTTGCAAAAAAACTTAAAAAAAAGAAAAATTAAAAATACTTCCCTGGATTTTCCATTGCCAGTGAAGGTAACACCAAGCAGTGGGGGTTAGTAGCCAGTAGCTGCTTGGCTTAACCACTGCTGTGTATACTGCTAATGACAGGCTGCAAACCACAGAGACTCTCTTAATAGCATTACTACAACTGCCCATGGCAGAAATAACAGGCTGCATTCCAAATACTGCCTTCATCTCAGGTGCTAGTTACTGATGAAGGCCATGTTTGGGCCGCAACGTCTGACTTGACTATACTGAGTATGAAATAATAAAAAATCATCATTTTACTAAATTCAGGAGTGCCTTGAATATATTACTACTGTATATGGTCTGGAAACCTACCTGAGCACCCTGGTAACTAGAAATTCGGTAGAAGTGCCTTATCCTTTTAACCTGACAGCATCAGCTAATAGTTTAAGCCGGCCGGGTGGTAAAATGCCGGTCTCACCGCTGGACTTATACGATCAGCTGATGCCGTCAGGTTACCACATCAGCTGATCACCGCCAGGTCCTGCAGCCATCGGACGTGTCCCGGGAGTCTGCAGACAGGTCAATATGATATTTTCTTTTCTACTGTTCACTTTTGATTTCGCAGCTGCTTCCACCTCCTGTCTGGACATGGTGCCGGATGGCAGGTGGAAGCAGGGGTGGCAGTACCGGGAGGATCCACTCTTCTGTGTTTACCAACACAAGGAATCCTCTTCCTGTACACGTGATTGTACTACCTACCCCTTGCGTTTATAGCTGTGTTTATAGTAATAGAAACGCTTACCATAAGTTCACACACTGCGTTTTTTTGACACTGCGTTTTTGTGCATTTTTTCCCACAAAAACGCACAAAAACACAGCATCTTAAAAAAACGCATCAAAAATGCGTTTTTTGCGGTTTTGGCTGTGTTTTGCTGCGTTTTTTCTCACTGCATTTTTATGCGTTTTTAAACATTGTTGAAAAAGAAAAAAAAAGGTCTGATGTCATTTTCTTCTTCAATATTGTTAGGGCCAGGTGGACGGGCAGACCCAGGAGGTGGATCCACTGGGCTGAACACCTCACCGAGGGCAAGGTGCCCGGTAGCCAGAGCACTACAGGTAGCAGGACAGTCCGTTCAGAGGAGTGTAGAAGTCCCTGGGACCACGGAGTCACTGAAGGTAGTCCGGGTGACGGAGCTCAGGTTCGGAGGCCGAGATGACGTCAGGCAGAGTCCGGAACCAACGGAGCGAGAAGACGGGTCACCACAGGGATCGGAGATGGTATGAACTTGACGGGATGGCAGACCGTCACCGTTCGGGGTTCGGGTATCGTCAGAACCGGTAGGCGAGGCAGGAGCGTCTCTAGGAGAGAGATAGGTAAGTATACCACAAAACACAAGGAGACCTGACTCCTAGCTTAGCAAAACACAAAGAACAGGCCCCGCCCACTTGGAAAGGATCCCCCTATATACCCTGTACCTGATTCTTCAATATCCTGTTGGAGGACACTGGCCCTTTAAGAGAGAGTCAATGACCGCGAGCGCGCCCTAATGCGCATGCGTGAGGCCCGGGTGCCAGAAGCCAGAGCAGGGAGCGGTGAACAGGAGGCAGGAGAGCCGGGCTGGAGCAGAGCTGCCGACGGGCGCCGGGAGCGGGGACCAGGCCGCCTGGGGACCGCAGGTGATGGGGCCTGGAGGCTGTGGAGCGGGGGACGCCTGGCAAAGGAGCCGGGGAGCGAGGCAGGGGAGCCGGGGAGCGAGGCAGGGGAGCCGGGGAGCAAGGCAGGGGAGCCAGAGAGCGTGGCAGGGGACCCGGGGAGCGTGACAGTACCCCCTCCCCCACGCCCCCCTCCCCACAACCGGGACAGGAAGGCACGTATCAGGGGAGTACCCACATTCTCCCGGGGTTCCCAGGACCTATCCTCAGGACCATACCCTGCCCAGTCCACCAGGAAGAACTGTCGGCCCCATACGGTTTTCATGGCCACGATATCCCTTACCGCATAGATGTCATCATCAGCAATAGGAGGAGGAGCAGAACTGGCAGCAGCGTAGAAGGGACCAAGGACAACCGGCTTGAGCAGGGAGACGTGGAAGGAGTTGGGTATTCTCATCGTGGCCGGGAGCTGCAGCTTGTAGGAGACCTCATTTATTTTGCTGAGGACTTTAAACGGCCCGATGTAGCGAGGACCCAGGTTGTATGATGGTAGCTTCAATCGGACGTACTTGGAAGCAAGCCAGACCAGATCTCCTGGAGAGAAACACGGAGGATCCAGACGCCTCTTGTCTGCGTGTCTCTTCATCCGCAGGGAAGCACGTCCAAGGGATGTCTTGACAGGGTCCCAAATTGTCGTAAAGTCACGGACTACAGCATCAGCAGCAGGGACATCCGAGGAAGAGGATACAGGTAAAGGGACGGAAGGCTGAAGTCCGTAAATGACGTGGAAGGGAGAGCTGGAGGAGGACTCACTGACGTGGTGGTTATGGGAGAATTCAGCCCAAGGAAGAAGCGTGGACCAGTCGTCGTGATGGGCGTTAACGTAGTGACGTAAGAAGGAGGTCAAGATCTGATTGACTCGTTCCACTTGACCATTCGACTGAGGATGGCAGGCTGAAGAAAAGTCCAGAGTCACTCCCAGATGTTTGCAGAGGGCCCTCCAGAAGCGGGAGGTAAACTAAGTTCCTCTGTCGGACACAATGTGAGATGGAAAGCCATGCAACCGGAAGATGTGCTGTATGTAAGCGTCAGCTAGTTCCTGGGCAGAGGGCAGTCCAGCCATAGGGACGAAATGAGCCATTTTGGAGAACCGATCCACCACGACCCATATGACTGTGTGTCCGGAGGACAGGGGCAAGTCCGTAATAAAGTCCATTGCAATGTGTTGCCACGGAACGGAGGGTATAGGCAGAGGCAGAAGACGACCATATGGCAGGTGTTTCGGCGTCTTGTTCCTGGCACAAGAGGAGCAGGCTGAGACAAAAGAAGCGACGTCTGTGCGAAGGGATGGCCACCAGTAGTGACGTACAATTGTACTCCATGTTTTCTTCTGACCAGCATGGCCGGCTATTTTTGAGGCATGGCCCCAGTGCAACACTTTTTGCCTGTCAGTCTCAGAGACATAGGTCTTCCCGGGCGGTATCTGGGCCAGGGTGACAGGGGCCACCGGAATGATTTTATTAGGGCAGATGATGGGCTGCGATGTCTCCTCCTCCTGTTCCAGGGGCATGAGTGACCTGGACAAGGCATCTGCTCGTACATTCTTGTCCGCGGGTCTAAAATGGAGCTGAAAATCGAACCTGGCAAAGAACAAGGACCACCTGGCTTGCCGTGGGTTCAGTCGCTGAGCGGACCGCAGGTATTACAGGTTCTTGTGGTCCGTGTAAATAATCACGGGGTACACTGCTCCCTCCAGAAGGTAGCGCCATTCCTCCAGAGCCAGTTTGACTGCCAATAGCTCTCGGTCACCGATGGTGTAGTTGCGTTCAGGCGCTGAGAAGCTCTTGGAGTAGAAACCACAAGTAACCATCTTCCCGGAGGAGGACTTCTGCATGAGCACTGCTCCGGCTCCCGAGGAGGAGGCATCCACCTCCAAGGTGAACTGTCGGTTTAACTCAGGATGGTGGAGCACAGGGGAAGAAGCAAATGCCTGTTTCAGGGAGCCAAACGCGGCGTCGGCCGCAGGTGACCAGTCCTTTGGATTAGCCCCCTTCTTGGTCAAGGCGGAGAGAGGTGCAGTCAGAGCAGAGAAGTGAGGGATGAACTGACGGTAATAGTTTGCGAATCCCAGAAAGCGTTGGATTGCCTTCAGTCCGGAAGGAGGGGGCCAGTTGAGAATGGAAGAGACCTTCTCCAGGTCCATCTGCAGACCGGTATCGGAGATTACGTAACCCAGGAAGGGAAGAGAAGACTGCTCGAAGACACACTTCTCGTACTTGGCGTACAGACGATTCTCTCTCAGTCTTTGTAGTACCAGCTGCACGTTCTCTCTGTGGGTCTGGAGGTCCGGAGAGAAGACCAGGATATCATCCAGATACACCACCACACAGACGTAGAGAAGGTCCCGGAACACGTCGTTCACCAATTCCTGAAATACTGCTGGTGTGTTACACAGGCCGAAGGGCATCACACAGTATTCGTAGTGCCCATCGCGAGTATTGAATGCGGTCTTCCATTCGTCCTCAGAGCGGATACGGACCAGGTTGTAGGCACCCCGAAGATCCAACTTGGTGAACACACGAGCTCCTCTAAGCCGATCAAACAATTCGGGGATGAGCGGCAGGGGGTATTTATTTTTCACGGTGATTTGGTTCAATCCCCAGTAGTCAATGCATGGGCGTAGGTCGCCCTCTTTCTTCTTAACGAAGAAGAAGCCTGCTCCCGCAGGAGAGGAGGATCTCCGAATGAATCCCCTTGCCAGGTTCTCCGTGATGCAGGCAGACATGGCCCTTGTTTCAGCAGGAGACAGCGGATATATCCGTCCTCGAGGTGGTGTAGTTCCCGGGAGTAGGTCGATGGCACAGTCATAAGGACGATGTGGCGGAAGTACCTCTGACTCCTTTTTATCAAAGACGTCCGCGAAGGACCAATAGGCCGAGGGCAGTCCCGGTAGGGACTCCGGAACCGGAGGTCGTCGGATGGGCTGTATAGTCTTCAGACAGTTCTCGTGGCAAGAGGAGCCCCATCGGGTGATTTCACCAGTACCCCAGCTGACTGACGGTTCGTGTGTCCGTAACCAGGGGAGTCCCAGCAGGATTTGATGAGACATGTGTGGGAGGACGTAGAGAGCGATGTTCTCGGTGTGCAGGGCACCGATACGTAGTTCCACCGGCTTGGTGATCCACGAGATGGTGTCAGAGAGGGGTCTCCCATCTACAGAGGCAATCACGAGGGGTTTGTCGAGTGGAGTAACAGGCACCTGGTACTTGTCCACCGTGGCCTGCTGGATGAAATTGCCTGCTGCCCCGGAATCGAGGTACGCCTCGGCCGTGAACCGCGTCTCTCCCGTTGTCACTTGAACAGTCCACGTAACCGGGTCTGAGAGAGTCCCAGCACCTAGGGTGGCCTCTCCTACCAACCCTAGGCTTTGGAGTTTCCTGGCCTCTCTGGACAGGAGCGTAGAAGGTGTGTGCCTTCTCCGCAGTAGAAGCAGAGGCCCTTGGCGAGCCGTTCTGCTCGGCGTTGTTCGGACTGCCGCAAACGGTCAATCTGCATGGGCTTGTGGACAGAGCCACCAGACGACGCTGACTGAAGTACGGCGGGCTTCTGCGGAGGAGAGGAATGCCGTATCGGACGTCTCTCACGGGACACCTCTTTGGATCGTTCCTGGAATCTGAGGTCCACGCAGGTGGCTAGTGCGATCAGGGCATCCAGGGTGGAAGGAACATCGCGGCCTGCCAGCTCGTCCTTAATACGGCTGGAGAGTCCTTCCCAGAAGGCGGCGGTGAAGGCTTCATTGTTCCACCCCAATTCTGAGGCCAAAGTGCGGAAGCGGATGGCATACTGCCCCACCGTCATGGTCCCCTGACGTAGCCTGAGGAGTGATGAGGCGGATGCGGTGGCACGTCTGGGTTCGTCAAAGGTGTTTCTAAATGCCTGCAGGAAGTCCTGGATGTTAGTGGTCACAGGGTCCTCCTTTTCCCACAAGGGGTTCATCCAGGCCAGTGCCTCACCCTCTAGATGGGACATCACAAACGCCACCTTGGCTTGGTCGGAGGCAAACAAGTGCGGAAGCAGCTTGAAATGGAGGGAGCACTGGTTTAAGAATCCTCTGCAGGTCTTGGGATCTCCGGCATATCGGGGTGGATAGGCCAAGCGGAGTTTAGAAGCTTCCGAGGTAGCCGCCACGGGAACCGTGGCCGTGGACTGTGCAGTAGTAACCTGAGATGCCAGGGACGTGGCAGATGCTTTCAGCGTGTGCAGGCGGGTATCCACAGAGGACATGAAGGCCAGCATGCGGGACTGGGTCTCGCGCTGTCGTACGAGTTCCTGCTGCAGGGTGCCCAGCTGGGCCGCTAGTGCTTCGGCGGGATCCATGGCCTGTTCTTACTCTTAGGGCCAGGTGGACGGGCAGACCCAGGAGGTGGATCCACTGGGCTGAACACCTCACCGAGGGCAAGGTGCCCGGTAGCCGGAGCACTACAGGTAGCAGGACAGTCCGTTCAGAGGAGTGTAGAAGTCCCTGGGACCACGGAGTCACTGAAGGTAGTCCGGGTGACGGAGCTCAGGTTCGGAGGCCGAGATGACGTCAGGCAGAGTCCGGAACCAACGGAGCGAGAAGACGGGTCACCACAGGGATCGGAGATGGTATGAACTTGACGGGATGGCAGACCGTCACCGTTCGGGGTTCGGGTATCGTCATAACCGGTAGGCGAGGCAGGAGCGGCTCTAGGAGAGAGATAGGTAAGTATACCACAAAACACAAGGAGACCTGACTCCTAGCTTAGCAAAACACGAAGACCAGGCCCCGCCCACTTGGAAAGGATCCCCCTATATACCCTGTACCTGATTCTTCAATATCCTGTTGGAGGACACTGGCCCTTTAAGAGAGGGTCAATGACCGTGTGCGCGTCCTAATGCGCATGCGCGAGGCCCGGGTGCCAGAAGCCAGAGCAGGGAGCGGTGAACAGGAGGCAGGAGAGCCGGGCTGGAGCAGAGCTGCCGACGGGCGCCGGGAGCGGGGACCGGGCCGCCTGGGGACCGCAGGTGATGGGGCCTGGAGGCTGTGGAGCGGGGGACGCCTGGCAGAGGAGCGGGGGAGCGAGGTAGGGGAGCGAGGCAGGGGAGCCGGGGAGCGAGGCAGGGGAGCCAGAGAGCGTGGCAGGGGACCCGGGGAGCGTGACAAATATGTTCTTTATTCTCTACTAGTGTATGCAGGAGAGCAGACAGCTGCAGAACTACAGGGCTCAGCATGCTCCATCCAGGACAATATGCTGGAGGGAGAGGCAGGGGAAGCAGAACTACAAGGCTCAGCATACTTCATCCACTAGTGTATGGAAGAGAGCAGACAGCAGCTGCAGAACTACAAGGCTCAGCATCCACCATCCAGGACTGTATGCTGGAGGGAGAGGCAGTGAGAGCAGAACTACAAGGCTCAGCATACCTCATCCACTAGTGTATGCAGGAGAGCAGACAGCAGCTGCAAAACTACAAGGCTCAGCATGCTGCATCCAGGACTGTATGCTGGAGGGAGAGACAGGGGGAGCAGAACTACAAGGCTCAGCATGCTCCATTCACTAGTGTATGCAGGAGAGCAGACAGCAGCTGCAGAATTACAAGGCTCAGCATACTCCATCCAAGACTGTATGCAGGAGTTTTTTGCCCCCCAAAAAAATGATGTGGGCTTCGCCATATTTTTGTATGCTAGCCAGGTACAGCAGGCAGCTACGGGCAGCCCCCAACCCCCACCAGCCTATACCCGGCTGGGAACCAAAAATGTAGGGAAGCCCTTTTTTTTTAATTACTTCATGAATTTCATGAAATAATTTAAAAAAAAATGACGTGGGCTTTGCCCAATTTTTGTGTCCAGACAGGTACAACTAGGCAGGTGAGGATTGGAATCCGCAGCTCAGTGTGCCCAAGCTTTCTGGGCCCCCCTGCTGCAAATTGCAGTCAGCAGGCACCCCAGAAAATGGCGCTTTCATAGAAGCGCTATCTTCTGGCACTGTATCCAACTCTTTCAGCTGCCCTGGTGATGGGTGGCTCGCTGGGTAATAATGGGGTTAGGGCTAGCTGTATATTATCAACTGGCCCTAAGACCGAAATTCTTGCTTTCACGCCAATATTAGACATGGCCACCGTGAATTTCTAGTACAGATAAAAAAAAACAACACACAGAAAAATATTTTTATTAGAAATAAAACACAACGCAATTAGTGACTCCATCTTTATTGAAATGAGGAACCCCCTTCCGCAGTAATCCTGGGTCAAGGGTCCTGCGCCGCCCAATCCGGATCCAATATCATCTGATTGGTTTGCTGGAAGGCAAAGCGATCAGATGATGTGTCAGGTTCAAGGGCCTGAATGACATGACACATCAGCCTTTTATACAATAAGCTGATGCATCAGTGCAAAAAAAAACAAACTACACACTTCTGTGCAGACCCCTGTTCAACGGCATCAGGAGAGAGAGAGAGAGGGAGGGCGGGAAAGAGAGAGAGAGAGAGGGAGAGAGAGAGAGAAAGAGAGAGAGACACACGCAGGCACTACCGCACTCATCATCATCACTGCACACACAAGTACTACCGCACTCATCATCATCCCCGCACACACCCCGGCACTACCGCACTCATCATCATCCCCGCACACACCCCGGCATTACCACACCCATCATCATCCCCGCACACACCCCGGCACTACCGCACTCATCATCATCCCTGCACAACGCAAGCACTACCGCACTCATCATCATCCCTGCACACACCCCGGCACTACCGCACTCATCATCATTCCCGCACGCACGCAATCATTACCACCCCCATCATCATCCTGGCACACACGCAAACACTACCACAGTCATCATCATCCCCGCACACACCCTGGCACTACCACACCCATCATCATCCCCACACACACCCCGGCACAACCGCTCTCATCATCATCACCGCACATGCAAGCACTACCGCCCCCATCATCATCCCCGTACACATGCAGGCACTACCTGAGTGAAGTCTCCAGTGACAGCGCGGCTCACTTTAGTTGCTTCATGTAGCAGAGCTGAAAGCGTCGTTTGGATTATGTCGGACCTGCATGGGTGTTTGGGGATTAATAAAGTGGTAAATAAGGGGTTTTTATTGTCTTTTATTCCAAATAAAGGATTTTTCGTTGTGTGTGTTTATTTACTTTCACTTACAGGTTAATCATGGAAGGTATCTCGGGGAGACGCCTGCCATGAATAACCTAGGACTTAGTGGCAGCTATAAGCTGTCATTTAACTCCTTATTACCCCGATTGCCACCGCACCAGGGCAATTCGGGATGAGCCGGGTAGAGTCCCGGGACTGTCGCATCTAATGAATGCGGCAATTCCGGGCGGCTGCTGGCTGATATTGTTAGGGTGGTGAGCTCCCCATAAAGTGGCGCTCCCCAGCCTGACTATACCAGCCTCCAGCCGTGTGGCTTTATCTTGGCTGGTATCAAAATTGGGGGGGACCGCAGGTTTTTTTTTTTTTTAATTATTTATTTATTAATCTTACTGCACGATATAGACCCACCCGCTATGATTGATTGCAGTGAGACAGCTGTCACTCAGCGTAGGGGTATGTCTGACTGCAACCAATCATAGGCGCCGGTGGGCGGGGAAAGCAGGGAATACCAGATTGAATAATGAGCGGCACCCATTTTCAAAAGAGGAAAAGCCGCCGGAGCTTTGTGACAGCCGTGCAGCTGATCGGTGAGTAGGAAAGAGAGAGGGATTGTGCTGGGGACACAGGATGCATGCAAATACACAATGTGCGCACATAGCCTTACTGTGAAAAGCCACACTTTTGGTGATCGAACCGTTATCGAACGTTAACTCGAACTGTCGAACGTGAGGCAAATCGTTCGAGTTCGTCGAATGACTGGAACATCGCCCAAAACAATTCGAATTTGAAATTGGCGAATGGTTCGCTTCGAACACCACTCATCTCTACTGATGAACCACTAACTGACCAAACACCAATGAAAGACGGATCCAAAACACTGATGAACCACTAACTGACCAAACACTGATGAAACATGAATCCAAGACACTGATGAACCACTAACTGACCAAACACAGATGAAACACAGATCCAAAACACTGATGAACCACAAACTGACCAAACACCGATTAAATACGGATCCAAAACACTGATGAACCACTAACTGACCAAACACCGATGAAAGACGGATCCAAAACACTAATGAACCACTAACTGACCAAGAATAGATGAAACCTGGATCCAAAACACTGATGAACCACTAACTGATTACACATCGACGAAAGACGGAACCAAAACACTGATGAACCACTAACTGACCAAATACTGATGAAAGACGGATCCAGAACACTGATGAACCACTAACTGCCAAACATAGATGAAACCTGGATCCAAAACACTGATGAACCACTAACTGATTAAACATCTACGAAAGACAAATCCAAAACACTGATGAGCCACTAACTGACCAAAAATCGATGAAATACGGATCGAAACACTGATGAACCACTAATTGACCAAACAACGATGAAAGACGGATCCAAAACACTGATGAACCACTAACTAACTGCCCAAAAATAGATGAAACCTGGATTCAAACACTGATAAACCACTAACTGACCAAAAAAGATGAATTACGGATCCAAAACACTGATAAACAATGGTCTGTGGTTTTATGTTCGAGAAAAATCCCTGCCATATTAGTGAGGCCTATTTCGTGACATCAGTGGTTGTAATGTGATGGTTAGCAGGGGAAGCAATAACCCAGGAGCAGGAAACAATGGAGGCACTGCAGCTCTAGTGCCTTCTACAGTGAACAGCTCCCTTAGGCTGTGTATAATGTAGGCAGAAATTATTCCTAGTGCTAAATCTCTGTAGGTGGCAGGCATCCTTTTTTATGCTGTTTGTTAACCCTTTTGTCTTCCATTGCTGCTAGCGGCCACAAACTCGAGACGCTGCAGTGAGACAAGGAGTTACTGACTGTCTTCCTTTCCTTTTTGACAATAAGGAAGAGAGGACTGGGCACATGCCTTTCCAGTTCCTATGTATCACAGACTACAATTGCTGTGTAAGGGGTGGGCAGACCTCTTACAAGGAGGTAGTGTCCCCTGGACGTAGTTAACATAGATGTTATTTAATAAAAATGTTTTATTGTAATTGCACTGTTTTTAGTGGGCTCCCCTAGTGGCCGGGTGGGACGGCTGTCCCCATAGGAACGGGGTAGAGGAAAGGAGGAGCCGGCAGAAGAAAGGGGAGGGAGAAAAAGAGTTGTTTAGAAAAAGTTAGAACCAGGGGGGCAGTTGAGTCCGGGACGGGAGAGAAGAAGCAGAAGGGGCAGAGTGTGGGAGCTGGGTGAACAGGAAAACCGGAGAAAAGAAGAGAAGGAGTAGCCTCAAGTGCGAAGCAGTACTGGTGTGGGTTCAGTCTGTGTTAGCCGGAGTGGGAGCCAGGTGAAGTGGATTAGCCGGGCACATCCCCACTGGAGGAGACGTCAGGAACAGGTTTTTCCCCTAGCAAAAGTGTGAAGTCATCTACTGTGTTTTGCCTCTGTGATGCAGAAGTGCTCAATAAACAAGCCTGCTGGTTCAATTGATCCACGTCTACAGAGTCTTAGTGCAACTGACGGCGGCATCTACACCACCACACTCTGCCCCACCAAGTCACCTCCCGACCCAATAGTGACGGCGGAGCCGGGGGTTAGCCTGAGCGAAACCGGGGCCACGACTACAAACCCCGAGGCACCCCTGGCACCCCGTTACAGCTGTCAAATTACAATGGTTGTCCCAGAACAAATCAATATTAAAGGGAATCTGTCATCAGGTTTTTACTACCCCATCTTAGAGTATTATGTATAGACCCTGATTCAAGCAATGAGTCAAGTCACTTACTGAACTGCTTGCTGTAGTTTTGATAAAATCACTGTTTTATCTGATGAAGATCTACCAGTTCTCTGAATATTGAGCTCTGTATAACTCCACCCATGGTACTCATTGGCTTATGTACATTGTGCATAAGTAGAAAGTTGCAAATCAATGGTGGGGGGGGGGGTAGGCAGAGCTCATGAATTTGAGGACTACATGGCAGATTTATTAGTCCTCTAGTGATAATATCCTGATGATAAAATAGTGATTTTATCAAAACTGCAGAAAGCAACTCAGTAATTGACACATTGCTGGAATCAGGTTCTCTGTCTCTATATTATACTGCTCACAGATTAGGTGACAAAAACCTGGTGATAGAGATACACAGGGAGAAAATCCAAAAAAGTAGGCATGGAGAACTCCTACTTCTGCTGCATCATGAGACTCATAGTGGTGTAAAATGTTTTGGGGTGGTTGTGAGATTGATCGTTATATTTATGTAAAATCTACGTCTTTGGAAGCATGATCCTACACGTATAAGATTAGTATTGGTTAAAGCTTTGAGCCGACTTAGGTGAAGTGTCATTGTGTGAGTACCTGATTTTTCCAGCTTTACATACATCTTTACGCTCCCTGTACGTAGTTTTAATATCACGTATTAATGATATTATAGCAGTTGAGGAGGATTATCACTCCACTGTTGTCATTCACCCATTCTATAGCTGGGTTTACACACTGCAACATCGCAAAGGACATCGCTGTAACGTCACCGGTTTGGTGACGCAATAGCGACCTCCCTAAGTCTCTGCTAAGTCGCTGGTGAGCTGTCAAACAGGCAAACCTGGCCAACAACTCAACAGCGATCCGGACCTGCAGAGCGACCTAGCTGGTTGTTGGGGACGTTGATAAGCAGCCTTTTGAAAGGGAAGTTGCTAACAAAGTCTCTGCAAAGTCTTCACACACTGAAACTTTCCAGCGATGCTTGCTGCACAGCGGGAAACAAAGGACCTAGGAATGGTCCTGAACGATTTGTAACGATTACAACTTCACAGCAGGGGCCGGGTCGCTGATAGGTTTCACACACTGCAACATCGCAAACAACATCGCTATTGCGTCACAAAACCGGTGACGTTACAGCGATGTCGTTTGAGATGTTGCAGTGTGTAAACCCAGCTTAAGTACATTATCCTCACATCAGATAGCCGTGGTATGCAGAGATCAGAGCCTTGGTGTGAGAATGTTCTCAGTATTCACATCTATGTTGTCTTACCTCTTTCCTTTGTCAATAATCAGTAAATCTCCTGACTGACACTGTGTTTGTTTTATAAGAAAGAGAAGGTCAGATCGCATACTTGGCAAAATCCAATGTAAGAAATATAATCAATGCTAGATTTAGTTTTATTCACTTTAGGCAACCAGAGAGGATAAATCTAAATCCATGAATTAATGACAAGTGTAAAGGAAAAGAAAATGATTAAAAAAATACACCTAATTGCCGATGTGTCATGCAGCTCTCCCTCGTATTCTTCATCCGTTCTCAGCTCAGTATAATTGTACCTTTAAGGCCCGTTTCACACGTCAGTGAAAAACACTGACGTTCTTCACTGACGTGTAAAACGCGCACATGTCCCTCCGTGTTCCGTGATTCACGGCACACGTGGGTTGTCCATGTGCAATCCGTGATCCGTGATTGCATATGGACATTACTCACCTGCCTTCACTGCTGCTGTCCATGGTGCTGAAGTCTCCAGCTCTGCAGCATCCGCCCACTGCTCTCTGCACCTACTTCCTGGTCGGCTGTTCCTGCTCTCATGAATATTCATGAGCCAGGCAGGCACTGCAGAGAGCGGAGGCTGCAGAGCGAATCGCAAATAAGGTAAGTTGAAAATATTTAATATTTAATATGTCACAGGCGGAGGAGGGGACGCAGCGCTCTCCCACTGCTCGGGTCCGGCTGCCGCTGCTGCTGCGGCCTGCTGCTGCTCGGTGGCTCGAGCGATGGGCCGGATCCCGGGGACTCGAGCGGCGCTCCTCGCCCGTGAGTGAAAGGGGGGGTTTGGTTGGTGGGATAGTTTATTGTCCGTGATGCCACCCACGGTTGTGGTGTTGTTAGTTCTCCCCTCCATGGGTAGGGGGGTTGGTTGTCCCGGGGCCCAGTGATGGGGTTGGGATGGTGGACAGGCGGGTTATGGGGCCTGTGGAGGTGCAGGGACGCAGGGGTACCGCTGTGCCGCCCGGCACGAAGGTACTCACTCAGCCCAAGGATGATGACACAGTTCACGGTAAACAAACGGCTGGTTGGACGGGTCCCTCGGACGGCTACGGTGCTGATGTTCCCTGCAGTTAGCGGTGATGGTCACTTCCCTGCACCTAAGTACGGTTCTTTGGTAGCGATGGATTCCCACCGGTAACCCGCTCCCCAGCTTGGATATGAGCCGGAGGAGCCCCTCTCTTGCCCGCAGGTGCTGGCCCTGGGAAACTGGTGCCTTGGCGGTGGCGGTATCTCCCCTTCACGGTCGGACTGTTGCCTTCAATCGGGACTTTGCTGCTGGGAGACCCGGAGGTCCCCTTCACTGACAGATTTGGCAAATTATGGCGACTCCTAGCCTTGCCGGGATCCGAAAGGCCCCTGCCACTGGTGCTTGCTTCTCTTCGTATACCGCTCCGGTACCGCCGGGCCACCACCCATCCATGGTCCTTTCGGCAACCTCCAAGTAGCCTCTCCTGCAGACGGTCACCGCCGTCTGCCAACCTTGCTGTCTCAGTCCGGGGCACTCACCCGGACTAACTTCAGGCTTTTCACCTGTCACTTCTCTCTCTACTTCCCTAGCTGAGCTCTGTCTAGACTCATCTCTCAACTCTATCTGCCTGGTTTTCCCGCCTCCAGGGCTGTGAACTCCTCGGTGGGCGGAGCCAACTGCCTGGCCCACCCCCTGGTGTGGACATCAGCCCCTGGAGGAAGGCAACAAGGGTTTGTGTTCTGACCTTGGTGTTCCTGCAGGGAATGTGGGGTGTGTGTGGTGTTGTGACCTGTGACCCCTGGCTTGCCCAGGGCGTCACAAATATGTCCGTGATTTTCTGGTAAGTGTTTCACTGATCCCACACGGATCACACCATAGTGTGGTCCGTGGGTCATCAGTGATGCCAGAAAAAAACTGACTTGTCTCTGTGCAGAATCACGGCCACGGGTGTACTCTGCACAGAGACACGTTCAGTGAAAAATCACTGCTGTGTGAGCAGACCCATTGATTATAATGGGTCTGCGTATGTCAGTGATTCTGGTACGTATAAATAAAAAGCACAAACGTACCAGAATCACTGACGTGTGGAAGGGGCCTAAGGACGAGCGCATGCAAAATTGTACATTTTTCATTCTTATCCCGTTCATGATATATGATGTATATTGTGCTTTGATGCTGGCTCGCACGCTGAGCCGGCATCTTTCCCCGTCCGTGACAGTTGATAACCACTTAAATCTCCCTGTCAATTCAATCTGTGACGGCTAAATTTAACATGCGCTGGTGGGAAACGCGTCATTCCCCGCTCCCCGATAGCATGTCATGACAGTCAGGGGTCCACTGATGACCCCTGTGTTTGCAATGAAGATCTTCCTGTGAATGCTGGCAGCAAGTTGTCGTTCATAGGAGACCGTGATTTCTGATATGGGACTTAAAGTTGCGGTCGTACTAAGAAGACTAGTAAATACAGTAAAACAAGTAAAAGTATAAAAAAAACTACACAATATTTCAAATCACCCTCCCTTTGCCTCCATTAAAAATAAAACAATTTTAAAAAGTAAACGTTTGG
Source organism: Anomaloglossus baeobatrachus (assembly GCF_048569485.1). Lineage (NCBI taxonomy): Eukaryota > Metazoa > Chordata > Amphibia > Anura > Aromobatidae > Anomaloglossus > Anomaloglossus baeobatrachus. Next base: position 588,059,626 of record NC_134353.1, on the reverse strand, counting down.
TATCACTTGATTTTGAAATGTCTGATCTATCAAAATATAAAATAAATTCATCCGATCTGTAAACAGCGTTTTGAAAAAAATTAAAAATAAAACACCAGAATTACGTTTTTTTATCCGCCGCAACATTGCAATAAAATGCAATAGAGGGTGATGAAAACATTGTATGTACCCAAAAATGATATCAGTAAAAATGTCAGCTTAGGGCACAAAAAGTAAGCCTTCATTTAGTGTCAGATCATAAAAAAAAAACATTTCGGGTCTCGGAAAATGGCATAAGAAATGTTCTTATATATATATATTTCAATTTTTTTTTTAATTACTAGTACTAGTAATTACTATTAGTTTTTTTAATACTTTAATAAAAAAAACAACTATACATTAGTGATGAGCGAGTATGCTTGTTACTACTCGGTACTCGCACGAGTATCACTGTACTCGGGCTACTCGGCGGGTACCGAGTAATTTTGCAATACTCGTGCTGTACTCGTGGTCTTCATCCCTGCATGTTGGCGCTCTTTTGAGAGCCAGCCCTCATGCAGGGATTGGCTGGCAGACCACTGCAATGCCACAGCCCTGTTAGTTGTGGAATTGCAGTGATTGGCCGGCCTGCACAGCGTGACCGAGACTTTATACCGGCGGGCGCGCTGTGCTCTGTACACAGCCATCTCATATTCCCTGCTATCCCCGCCCACAGGCGCCTATGATTGGTTGCAGTGAGACACGCCCCCATGCTGAGTGACAGATGTCTCACTGCACCCAATCACAGCAGCCGGTGGGCGTGTCTATACTGTGCAGTAAAATAAATAAATAAATAATTAAAAAAAACGGCGTGCGGTCCCCCCCAATTTTAATACCAGCCAGATAAAGCCATACGGCTGAAGGCTGGTATTCTCAGGATGGGGAGCTCCACGTTATGGGGAGCCCCCCACCCTAACAATATCAGTCAGCAGCTGCCCAGAATTGCCGCATACATTATATGCGACAGGTCTGGGACTGTACCCGGCTCTTCCCGATTTACCCTAGTGCGTTGGCAAATCGGGGTAATAAGGAGTTAATGGCAGACCATAGCTGCCACTAAATCCTAGATTAATCATGTCAGGCGTCTCCCCGAGATTCCTTCCATGATTAATCTGTAAATTACAGTTAAAAAACACACACCTGAAAAATCCTTTATTAGAAATAAAAAACACTAAAAAAGTCCCTCATCACCAATTTATTAACCCCGACAAACCCTCCTTGTCCGGCGTAATCCACGGTCCTCCAGCGTCGCGTCCAGCTGTGCTGCATGAAGGTGACAGGAGCTGCAGAATACACCGCCGCTCCGGTCACCTCCACGCAGCTAATGAGGTGAGTATAGCGATCAGCTGAGCTGTCACTGAGGTTACCTGGATGCAGCGGTGGATGCAGCGGTGGCCGCGGGTAACCTCAGTGACAGCTCAGCTGATCGCGCTACTCACCGCCGCTCCAGTCAGCTCCATGCAGCAATTGAGGTGAGTATAGCGATCAGCTGCTGTCAGTCAGGTAACTCACGGCCACCGCTGGATCCAGCGGTGCCGCGATTAACCTCAGTGACAGCAGCAGATCGCTATACTCACCTCATTAGCTGCGTGGAGGTTACCGGAGCGGCGGTGAGTAGCGCGATCAGCTGAGCTGTCACTGAGGTTACCCGCGGCCACCGCTGCATCCACCGCTGCATCCAGGTAACCTCAGTGACAGCTCAGCTGATCGCTATACTCACCTCATTAGCTGCGTGGAGGTGACCGGAGCGGCGGTGTCTTCTGCAGCTCCTGTCACCTGAATGTAGCAGACCTGGACGCGACGCTGGAGGACCGTGGATTACGCCGGACAAGGAGGGTTTGTCGGGGTTAATAAATTGGTGATGAGGGACTTTTTTAGTGTTTTTTATTTCTAATAAAGGATTTTTCGGGTGTGTGTGTTTTTTAACTGTAATTTACAGATTAATCATGGAAGGAATCTCGGGGAGACGCCTGACATGATTAATCTAGGATTTAGTGGCAGCTATGGGCTGCCATTAACTCCTTATTACCCCGATTTGCCAACGCACTAGGGTAAATCGGGAAGAGCCGGGTACAGTCCCAGATCTGTCGCATATAATGTATGCGGCAATTCTGGGCGGCTGCTGACTGATATTGTTAGGGTGGGGGGCTCCCCATAACGTGGAGCTCCCCATCCTGAGAATACCAGCCTTCAGCCGTATGGCTTTATCTGGCTGGTATTAAAATTGGGGGGACCGCACGCCGTTTTTTTAAATTATTTAATTATTTATTTCACTGCACAGTATACACACACACACCGGCTGCTGTGTTTGGGTGCAGTGAGACACCTGTCACTCAGCGTGGGGGGCGTGTCTCACTGCAACCAATCATAGGCGCCGAAAAAGCAGGAAAACAGGGATTACGAGATTGTTTAATGAGCGGCCGGCTTTTTCAAAAGAGGAAAAGCCGCCGGAGTTTAGTGAACAGCTGTGCAGCGCCGCAGCAGTGATCGGGGAACGGTAAGTAAGAGAGAGGGGGGAGAATGACCGACAGACTGTGAGAGGGGGACAGACAAGACAGAGAGAGACAGACAGAGCAAGACCGACCGATGGGAGATAGAATTAAAAAAAAAATGACCGACATTGTTAGTAAAAAGCACAAAACGTGCGTTTTGGACATCGGAGTGCCACACAATGTTTTACGTAAAATCTTTCATGTATTAATCTCAAAAAGTAACATACACCAGCTCTATCTCACTATTGGGTATGTGCCCTTAACATTTCCGCCATGAAAATTCATTTTGGTGTCATTTTGGAAGGTTTTTTGGTGAGTCCGTAAAAATGGCGTAAAACGCGGACAAAATTGTTCACAGCTGTGACTTTTGAGTGATAAATGCTTCAAGGGGTCTTCCCCATGCTGTTGCCATGTCATTTGAGCACTCTTCTGAGACTTTTGTGACATTTTTAGGGTTTCTACATGCTGCCGGGGGTCATTTCACAAAAATACTCGGGTCTCCCATAGGATAACATTGGGCTCGGTGCTCGGGCCGAGTACACGAGTATCTTGGGATGCTCGGCCCGAGCCTCGAGCACCCGAGCTTTTTAGTACTCGCTCATCACTACTATACATGTTTGGTATCTTCATACTCGTACTGACCTGGGGAATCATAATGCCAGTTTTACCATATAGTGAACATGATAAATAAAAAAAAAAACTATTGTGGAATTGAACTTTTTTTGGGATTTCACCGCACTTTGATTTTTTTTTCCATTTTACAGCACAATACAGTGCCTACAAGTAGTATTCAACCCCCTGCAGATTTAGCAGGTTTACACATTCGGAATTAACTTGGCATTGTGACACTTGGACTGTAGATCAGCCTGGAAGTGTGAAATGCACTGCAGCAAAAAAGTATGTTATTTCTTTTTTTATTTTTTTTTTAAATTGTGAAAAGTTTATTCAGAGGGTCATTTATTATTCAACCCCTCAAACCACAAGAATTCTATTTGGTTCCCCTAAAGTATTAAGAAGTATTTCAGGCACAAAGAACAATGAGCTTCACATGTTTGGATTAATTATCTCTTTTTCCAGCCTTTTCTGACTAATTAAGACCCTCCCCAAACTTGTGAACAGCACTCATACTTGATCAACATGGGAAAGACAAAGGAGCATTCTAAGGCCTTCAGAGACAAGATCGTGGAGGGTCACAAGGCTGGCAAGGGGTAAAAAACCCTTTCCAAGGAGTTGGGCCTACCTGTCTCCACTGTTGGGAGCATTATCCGGAAGTGGAAGGCTTATGGAACTACTGTTAGCCTTCCACGGCCTGGACAGCCTTTGAAAGTTTCCACCCGTGCCGAGGCCAGGCTTGTCCGAAGAGTCAAGGCTAACCCAAGGACAACAAGGAAGGAGCTCCGGGAAGATCTCATGGCAGTGGGGACATTGGTTTCAGTCAATACCATAAGTAACGTACTCCACCGCAATGGTCTCCGTTCCAGACAAGCCCGTAAGGTACCTTTACTTTCAAAGCGTCATGTCAAGGCTCGTCTACAGTTTGCTCATGATCACTTGGAGGACTCTGAGACAGACTGGTTCAAGGTTCTCTGGTCTGATGAGACCAAGATCGAGATTTTTGGTGCCAACCACACACGTGACGTTTGGAGACTGGATGGCACTGCATACGACCCCAAGAATACCATCCCTACAGTCAAGCATGGTGGTGGCAGCATCATGCTGTGGGGCTGTTTCTCAGCCAAGGGGCCTGGCCATCTGGTCCGCATCCATGGGAAGATGGATAGCACGGCCTACCTGGAGATTTTGGCCAAGAACCTCCGCTCCTCCACCAAGGATCTTAAGATGGGTCATCATTTCATCTTCCAACAAGACAACGACCCAAAGCACACAGCCAAAAAAAACAAGGCCTGGTTCAAGAGGGAAAAAATCAAGGTGTTGCAGTGTACTAGTCAGTCTCCTGACCTTAACCCAATTGAAAAATTGTGGAAGGAGCTCAAGATTAAAGTCCACATGAGACACCCAAAGAACCTAGATAACTTGGAGAAGATCTGCATGGAGGAGTGGGCCAAGATAACTCCAGAGACCTGTGCCGGCCTGATCAGGTCTTATAAAAGACGATTATTAGCTGTAATTGCAAACAAGGGTTATTCCACAAAATATTAAACCTAGGGGTTGAATAATAATTGACCCACACTTTTATGTTGAAAATTTATTAAAATTTAACTGAGCAACATAACAAGTTGGTTTGTAAGATTTATGCATCTGTTAATAAATCCTGCTCTTGTTTGAAGTTTGCAGGCTCTAACTTATTTGCATCTTATCAAACCTGCTAAATCTGCAGGGGGTTGAAGACTACTTGGAGGCACTGTATATGTTAAAATGTTCTTATGTTAAAATGAATTGCTTCATTTAAAAGTACATCTTGTCCCACAAGAAACAAGCCCTCATACGGCCATAGGCATGGAAAAATAAGAAAGTTATGGCTGTTGGAATAAAGCGAGAAGAAAACAAAAACGAAAAGAAAGGTGATGTGAAAAAACTGGTGATTTTATATACGTTGTATTCTGAAGGTCCATTTTCACATCCTTTTTGCATCCGTTTGTCTGTTTCTTAGGTCTGTGTATCCTTATGGCCATTTTTGTATGTGTGTGGTATCCAGATTTTACATGAACAGTTTAATAAATACTGTTTCATCTACCTATATATATATAATTGCCTTATTCTGTCTGTCTGTCTGTCTGTCTGTCTTGCTCCAAAATTGTGTCCTTACGGTGACACAAAGCTGATTGGCCGCTGGCCTCGCCATGGCCCTGCCCCCCGCACGGATTGGCCGCTCGCCCAGGCTGCGCCCCCACACGGATTGGCCGGCCGCTCGCCCAGGCTCCGCCCCCCACAGATTGGCCTCTTGCCCCGGCACCCTGCAGGCATTGGCAACTCGGCCACGCCCCGCCCCCCTCACGTAATGCACGCTAGCTACGCCGCCTAACCAGCCGACACATACCCTCGCATTGCTGGGGTTGCCGGCGTATGCTGGTGTGGGCTCCCGTGCGAGCGGGGGACGAGATACGCTGGTAACCATGCTAGCATAGTTACCAGCGCATCAAGGTCCTGCAGCGGCGTAACATACACACACGCACGCACATAACAGCACACACACACACATACACACACATACATCAGATCACACTCACTCTCACACACACCTCACACACACATCACATCGCATCCACACACTCACAACATCCTGGGATATCGCTTGCTTCTCGGCGGTGATACTGTGCTGTGAGCTTCCAGGACCTGCCGGAGGATCACATGGCCAGAAGCATGTGGTATCTCCGGATGTTGTGAGTGTGAGCGCATATGTGCAATATCGTCAATGTGTGTGTGTGTGTGTGTGTGTGTGTGTGTGAGTGTATGTGATCGGGTGTGTGTGAGTGTATGCGATCGGGTGTGTGTGTGTGTGTGTGTGAGTGTATGCGATCGGGTGTGTGAGTGTCGGCAGAGGAGCACGGCGTGCTGGAGGAGGCTGGGAGGAGAGAGGCTGATCCTGGGGAAGGCTGGGATGGGGAGGCTGAGAGAAGAGAGGCTGATGCTGGGGAAGGCTGAGGCTGGGGTAGGCTGGGAGGAGAGAGGCTGATGCTGGGGACCGAAAAGGCTGATGCTGGGAGGAGAGAGGCTGATGCTAGGGGAGGCTGAGGCTGGGGTAGGCTGGGAGGAGAGAGGCTGATGCTGGGAGAAGAGTGGCTGATGCTGGGAGGAGAGAGGCTGATGCTGGGGGAGGCTGAGGCTGGGGTAGGCTGGGAGGAGAGAGGCTGATGCTGGGGACAGAGAGGCTGATGCTGGGAGGAGAGAGGCTGATGCTGCGGGTAGAGAGGCTGATCCTGGGAGGAAAGAGGCTGATGCTGCGGGCAGAAAGGCTGATGCTGCGGGTAGAGAGGCTGATGCTGGTGCAGCATGGGGGATGGAGCACGATGGGGGGTGCGCAGCATGGGGGATGGAGCACGTTTGGGAGTGCGCAGCATGGCGAATGGAGCACGTTTGGGAGTGCGAAGCATGGCGGATGGAGCACGTTTGGGAGTGCGCAGCATGGCGGATGGACCACGTTTGGGAGTGCGCAGCATGGCGGATGGAGCACGTTTGGGAGTGCGCAGCATGGCGGATGGAGCACGTTTGGGAGTGCGCAGCATGGCAGATGGAGCACGATGGGGAGTGCGGAGTATGGCGGATGGAGCACGTTTGGGAGTGCGCAGCATGGCGGATGGACCACGTTTGGGAGTGCGCAGCATGGCGGATGGAGCACGTTTGGGAGTGCGCAGCATGGCGGATGGAGCACGTTTGGGAGTGCGCAGCATGGGAGATGGAGCACGATGGGGGGTGCGCAGCATAGGGGATGGAGCACGATGGGGAGTGCGCAGCATGGCGGATGGACCACGTTTGGGAGTGCGCAGCATCGTGGATGGAGCACGTTTGGGAGTGCGCTGCATGGGGGATGGAGCACGATGGGAAGTGCACACCTCCCCCCAACACACACACACACACGCGCGCGCACTGCACAACACACCACACACACACACTGGGAACCACAAACAACTGCCCTACACAGACACCCACACACACAGTCAACGCTGCACACACACAACACCCAACACACAAACACCACTGCACACACAAATATACGCACATACCGCGCAACACACACACATTGCACAAAACATACCTCCCCCCAAAACACACCACACACACACAAACCGCGCAACACACACACACACAATGCTACAGACACACAGCGCTCCACAAACAACGCAACACACGCAACACACATACAACACCGCTCTCACCCCCCGTCACACCCAGACAACACCCAGAACATGTACAGCGCCCTACACAAACACTTGGTAACAACACATAACAACATATATATATATATATATATATATATATATATATATATATATATAAAAACAAAAATCATACATGAACTACACAATACATAAATTCTAGAATGCCCGATGCGTAGAATCGGGCCACCTTCTAGTATATATATATAATTGCCTTATTCTGTCTGTCTGTCTGTCTGTCTTGCTCCAAAATTCTGTCGTTACTGTGGCAAGCGGCTCATTGGCCGCTCGCCTTGGCTCCGCCCCTCCGCACAGATTGGCTGCTCACCCAGGCTCCGCCCCCCACACGTATTGGCCTCTCACCCTGGCCCCCTGCACGCATTGGCAACTCGGCCACGCCCCGCCCCCCTCACGCTTTGCACGCTCACCCTGGCGACACATTCCCCTGAACCGACACGGAGCCCTGACTCCCAGGTGAGTGCTGTACCCCCAGGAGCCCACAGCAGCGTACGCCAGCAACCCAGCCGACACATACCCTCGCATTGCTGGGGTTGCCGGTGTACGCTGGTGTGGGCTCCCGTGCATGTGGGGGGCGGGGTACGCTGGTAACCATGGTACACATCAGGTAATATTGTGTAGCATGGTTACCAGCGTACACCAGCTCCCGGTACACATGTGCAGAAGAGAGAAGACAGAAGAATGAAGACCCCCGATCATACTCACCGGAGCCGACTGGGAGCAGGTGAGCGCATCAAGGTCCTGCAGCGGCGGAACACACACACACGCACACACATAAGAACAGACAAACACACACACACACATCAGATCACACTCTCACACACACCTCACACACACATCAGATCGCATCCACACACAACATCCAGTGATATCGCTTGCTTCTCGGCGGCGATACTGTGCATGCAGTGACCTTCCAGGACCTGCCAGAGGATCACATGGCCGGAAGCAAGTGGTATCTCCGGATGTTGTGAGTGTGTGAGCGTGTATCTGCGATATCGTCAATGTGTGTGTGCGTGCATGCGATCGTGTGTGTGCGTGCATGCGATCGTGTGTATGCGATCGTGTGTGTGCATGTATGCGATCGGTTGTGTGCGTGTATGCGATCGGATGTGTGCGTGTATACGATCGGATGTGTGCGTGTCGGCAGAAGGCAGAGGAGCACGGCGTGCAGCACAGCTGCTGGCACCACCCACCAGAGGGCACAGGGAGAAGTGGGGTGTGAGTGTATGCGATCAGATGTGTGCGTGTATACTGTCTGATGTGTGACTGTGGAGCACGATGGGGGGGTGCGCAGCATGGGGGATGGAGCACAATGGGGAGTGCGCAGCATGGGGGATGGAGCACGATGGGGAATGCGCAGCATGGGGGATGGAGCACGATGGGGAGTGCGCAGCATGGGGGATGGAGCAGGATGGGGGTGCGCAGCATGGGGGATGGAGCACGATGGGGAGTGCGCAGCATGGGGGATGGAGCACGATGGGGGGTGCACAGCATGAGGGGTGGAGCACGATGGGGGGTGCGCAGCATAAGGGATGGAGCACGATGGTGAGTGCGCAGCATGGGGGATGGAGCACGATGGGAAGTGCGCAGCATGGGGGATGGAGCATGATGGGGGGTGCGCAGCATGGGGGATGGAGCACGATGGGGGGTGCGCAGCATGGGGGATGGAGCACGATGGGGAGTGCGCAGCATGGGGGATGGAGCACGATGGGGAGTGTGCAGCATGGTGGATGGAACACGATGCGAGGTGCGCAGCATGGGGGATGGAGCACGATGGGGGGTTGCGCAGCATGGGGGATGGAGCACGATGGGGAGTGCGCAGCATGGGGGATGGAGCACAATGGGGGGTGCGCAGCATGGGGGATGGAGCACGATGGGGAGTGCGCAGCATGGGGGATGGAGCACAATGGGGGTGCGCAGCATGGGGGATGGAGCACGTTGGGGGGTGCGCAGCATGGGGGATGGAGCACGATGGGGGGTGCACAGCATGAGGGGTGGAGCACGATGGGGGGTGCGCAGCATAAGGGATGGAGCACGATGGTGAGTGCGCAGCATGGGGGATGGAGCACGATGGGAAGTGCGCAGCATGGGGGATGGAGCATGATGGGGGGTGCGCAGCATGGGGGATGGAGCACGATGGGGGGTGCGCAGCATGGGGGATGGAGCACGATGGGGAGTGCGCAGCATGGGGGATGGAGCACGATGGGGAGTGTGCAGCATGGTGGATGGAACACGATGCGAGGTGCGCAGCATGGGGGATGGAGCACGATGGGGATGCGCAGCATGGGGGATGGAGCACGATGGGGGGTGCGCAGCATGGGGGATGGAGCACAATGGGGATGCGCAGCATGGGGGATGGAGCACGATGGGGAGTGTGCAGCATGGTGGATGGAACACGATGCGGGGTGCGCAGCATGGGGGATGGAGCACGATGGGGGGGTGCGCAGCATAGGGGATGGAGCACGATGGGGAGTGCGCAGCATGGGGGATGGAGCACAATGGGGGGTGCGCAGCATGGGGGATGGAGCACGATGGGGAGTGCGCAGCATGGGGGATGGAGCACAATGGGGGTGCGCAGCATGGGGGATGGAGCACGTTGGGGGGTGCGCAGCATGGGGGATGGAGCACGATGCTGGGTGCGTAGCATGGGGGATGGAGCACGATGGGGATGCGCAGCATGGGGGATGGAGCACGATGGGGGGTGCGCAGCATGGGGGATGGAGCACAATGGGGATGCGCAACATGGGGGATGGAGCATGATGGGGGGTGCGCAGCATGGGGGATGGAGCACGATGGGGGTGCACACCTCCCCCCAAAACACACACACACACACTGCCACACGCGCACCGCACAACACACCACACACACACTGGGAACCACAAACACCGCCCTACACAGACACCCACACACACAGACAACGCCGCACACACACAACACCCAACACACAAACACCGCAGCATACACAAATATACGTACATACCGCGCAACACACACACATTGCACAAAACATACCTCCCCCCAAAACACACACACGCACCCCACACACACCCACACAAACCGCGCAACACACACGCACCCCACACCCACACAAACTGCGCAACACACACAGCACCACACAGAGACAACACTGCAGACACACAGCGCTCCACAAACAACGCAACACACACACAGCGCTCCACACAAACAACACCGCTCTCACACACCCCCAGCCAGACAACACCCAGAACATTTACAGCCCCTACACAAACACTTGGCAACTACACACAGCAACATCTATATATATAACAAAAATCATACATTAACTACACAATAAATTCTAGACTACCCGATGCGTTAGAATCGGGCCACCTTCTGGTATCTTAATAATTGTAATGGATCTGTGAAATAAAAACACAATATAACCCATATGTGATCTAAGCTTTACACTACCATTGCTATCTTATGGGTGAGTCTGACCCGGAATACGGATCAAAGTAGCATTTGCTGTGATTTTTACATACAGACTATCAGTCAGTCTGTAAGAACGTTCATGTGAACTACTACATTGATTAGAATTGGTTCTTTTGCTGTCCATTTACCATCCGTTGTGCATATGGACTGCACATTGATGTTTAATACACTTGTCTGAATGAGGCCTGAGAAGAACCCTTTATTAGTGATGGTCGAACCCGAACTATAAAGTTCAGGGTCCATACTGGACACCTAGTGGCCTTGAACAGACCCCGAACATGGATTTCTCAGGTTAGTATGTGTTACTGGTCGGGTTCGACCACCTGGATAATTATTTATTTTAAACAAAGAAGCAAAATGGGGATTAAAGCGGGACAATTATACTTTCCAAATTTCTGTGCTGCTATCACACTGCTTCCAAGTCAGCTCATTAAACCTTATGAATATTCAGTGCTTCCCCTGCCCATCCTCTGTGACAGCGTCTGTGATTAGGTACCATGGCAATCGGAATAAACAGGGTAAAGCACCAGGAATGGTGCATCTAATAGATGTACCAATTCTGGGGCAGCTGCGACCTGTTATTTTTACCCTGGGGAGGGCCCAATAACTATGGGCCTCCCTAGCTTGAAATTACCAGCCCCCCACTGTCTGCTTTATCTTGGCTAGGTTTCAAAATTGGGGTGAATCCAACCCCAGTTTTTTTATGATTTATTTAAATAATTATAAAAAAAAGCCTCATGGGGTCCCTTGAATTTTGATACACAGCCATGTTGAGCCTCCTCCCTCCTACCAGTAAACTTTTACAGATCAGCAGTCGTTAAAATACCTGTTTACATAGGCAGACAAAAGTAAATGATAGGTACTGATATATACTAGATTGCTCAGTAAACATAGAGTGCCATGGTTCTTGGCAGTATGCCTCCTGTTTACATATAATGATGACCACCGAGAAAGATGATCAGCAGCCTGCTTACATGGCAAGATAATTGTGAAACAAGCATTTTTAACTCTTGTTCATGATTATTTTGTTTTTAACAACACTCGTTCATGATGCAGCTTTACCCTCTTAATTTCTAAGGAACAATAGAAACACGGGCACCACTTCTGCATTTTTTATTCACTCCTGGATTTGGCTTAGAAATAATGAGGTAAAATACTGACCATATACTGAACATCTGAACGTAGCCTAATACTGAGAGAGGGGAAGAAAGACACAATGGAGCCATCAGAATTGAGCAGGAGTCATGGCAGATTTCTATCACTTTTGTAAATCGTTAAGGCTACTTTCACACATCCGGTTTGAGCACTGCGGCTCAATCCGGCTGTGAAAACTATGCAACGGATGCGGCGAAAACACCGCATCCTTTGCATAAGTTTTTACATGCGGCCCGTCCGTTTTTTTCCGGTTGCGGAATGCTACTGAGCATGCGCAGTGGAAAAAACCGCATGCGGCGGCCGGATGCGTTTTTTTCCGCATCGTGCCGCATCCGGCCTCCATAGGTATGCATTGAAAAATGCGCCGCAGCGGCCGGATGCGGTGTTTTTTGCCGGAGCAAAAAACGTTGCAGGGAACGTTCGATCCGGCCGCCGCATCGGCTAAATCTGCCGCATGCGGCCAAAACCGGACCGAACGCAAGCCCCTGCGGCACAATACGGCACTAATGTAAGTCTATGCAAAAAAACCCGCAACCGGCGTTACAAAAGCCGGTTGCGGTTTTTCTGCAGAACGCCGTATTGTGCCGCAGAGCAAAAATCCGGATGTGTGAAAGTACCCTAAGCTAGCTAGAGGACTTACAGACACTTACAGACTTATAGCAGAAAAAGGTAGAATTTTTTTTATGAAGACTATTTAGAAAGTTTATTATCTTTGCATGTAGGGAGAAAATGAGGAATAAAACATTTTTGGGGGCAAAGTATAAATAGCGTTTAAGCCAAATCTATAATATATACTAACATCCCTAACATCTTTACTAACAGATAAAAAATATCAAAAGTTTATGAAACCAGAGGGCAGAGAGAGAGAGTCTATTTATCAAAAATGTTTGACTTTCAATATAATATCTTCATATGGATCAATAGGCCAGCTGTAAGATAGTCATATATAAGATATTGAAATATTGGTATAAATTATTTTGTTTTCCGTATCTAAAATTTCCCTAAATCACTAGGCCTGGGTTTGCTGAGTGAGAAGCCCTTAGAACTGGTAATCAAGCTGCTCATATCAATGATTACGGTATCTGAAAATACTGTCATGCGATGTTCGGTTCAAAACTCATTAGGTGTCAAGTCGAGGTCAGACTCTGTTCAAACTGCAGAGTCTGACAGGCAACCTGATGTCTTCTAGTTGTTCAGCCAGAGCCAGGCGTCGACTGTTTCATGTGCACTGTTCCTCAGTCCTGCAGGAGTTAAATCCTGTTCACCTGGAGAACTCTGCTAGGATCTCAGGTTGCTAATTACCAATCACAGCAGCCTCCTTCCTATATAAGGTCCTGGATCCTGGTGCTCAGTGCTGATAATAGCTCCAAGCAGCATTTCCGGTCTTATTGTGGTGATCCAATTTGTTGGTGATCTGTGGTGTGCTTATTGCGCAGTGTGTAAGTTTACTGCCTCACTTTTATGTTATTTTATGTTATTTTCCCATGTACACGTATTGTCGCTCCTTTGTGCTTGATTGTAGTGTGTTCGAGTTTTGGGCTTTCCCCTGTCGGTGTCTCGTTGTGGGGTGTGACTACGTTCCCAGCTCATCCCTTGGGTGGAGGAGGGGAAGGGGAGTTACACTAGGGCTTGAACAGCAGTTGGGGTCGCGCTGGTGATTCAGACCTCATTGCCGTCAAACTTACCTCTGAGCTAAGGGACAGTGCAGGGTTCCCAGTCTGAGGTTCAGCCTAGTTGTCCCTGTCCAGTCATCTCATCCACATGACACAAAGGCTATCGAGACCACTAGAACTGTCCTATTGTATTACAACCGTTAAGGAGTGATACCACCTGGCCAACAAGTCTCTATAATTTAAATACAGTGTGCGAATATTGAGTTATCAGGATGTCATGTTATTTTCCTACACTATGCTTAAGGCCCAATCACACACAACAACTTACCAGTGATACTGACAACAATACGACCTGATAAGGATCACTGGTAAGTCGCTGGGAGGTCTCTGGTGAGATGTCACACAGTCAGACCTTATCAACGACGCAGTAACGATGAGCGACCTGTATAATGATCTCGGCAGCGGTGGGACCTTGTTAGGAGGTCGTTGGTAGGCGTCAAACACAGCAATGCATCCTGCCAAGCAGGACATTACCTTTGAAGAAAATGGTCCTGACCATTCGACAACGACTAGCGATCTCTCAGCAGGGGCCTGATGGCTGGTAGGTGTCACACATAACGAGACCGCTGGCGAGATCATTGCTATGTCACAGAAACTGTGACTCAGCAATGATCTCGTTAGCACTCTCGTTGAGTGACGGGGCCTTTACAAAGGCTAAGTGGATGAATCAAGTTATTTGATCTCAATGAGATCAGAGAGATACAGTGTCTCCAATTTGGAATGGGAGAAGTCATTCCTAGAGAGGAGACTATTGAAAAAGAGTCCTTGGAAAGGAGAGATGAAAAGCCACTGTAGGAGAGTGATTGAAGGATAGCTCCCTGATAGATGAAGGCCATTCTATATCCAGGAGGCACTATGTCAGAGGTTTAAGACATGCGGCCCACAGGCAACATGTGGCCCCTGAAGCTGCTTCATGTGGCTCGCAGGCACCTTAGACCCCTTAATCCTTGATAATCACGTCTCGGTTCAGGCAGCCCGTCAACATCAGTGCTTAGTTTCAATTCAACAGCGCAGTGGGGTATGATGTCAATGCCATGCTCCATCCCAGCTGTAATGAACACAGGATGCCAAAGGAAAGGAGGACAGCTGAGGAGAATCTATTTTTTTTAAGTGTATGTGAAAATAGCACTATATGGGATATTACTACAAGAGGGAGACCAGAAAGGGGAATATTGCTACAAGATAGGACCAGGATGGGGGATATTACTATATGAGGGGGACCAGGATGTGGGCATTACTACAAGACATGGGCTAGCATGGGGGCATTTCTACAAGATAGGGACCAAGATGGGGTAGATTACTACAAGAGGGGGACCACAATGGGGGACATTTCTACAAGATGGGGACCAGGATGGGGACATTATTTCAAAATGAGAACCAGGTTGAGGCACGTTATTACAAGAGGGGGACCAGGATGGGGACATTACTACAAGATGAGTGTCAGAATGGAGCCATTACTACAAGATGAGGTCAAGGATGAGGACATTACTACAAAATGAGGACCAGAATGGGGGATGTTAGTACAAGCTGAGGACTAGCATGTGGATATTACGACAAGATGAGAACCAGAGAATAGGGGACATTAGTTTAAGATTCTGATCAGGATGGGGGACATTAATAGAAGATGAGGGCCAGGATGAGGACATTATTAGAAGATGAGGACCAGGATGGGGACATTAGCACAACATAAGGGCCAGGATGGGGACATTACTACAAGATGGAGACCAGAATGGGAGACATTAATACAATATGAGGACCAGAATGGGGGACATTACTAAAAGAATGGGGACAGGATGAGTGACATTACTACAAAATAAGAAAAGTGCACATTTGTCATAGCCACATCCGTAACTACCTAAGCTTTAAAACTGTAACATAGCCCATACAATTAATGCCATTTAAAAAATAAAATAAAAAAACACTACAAAAATGTAAAAAAAAATTATCAAAAGGTGTATAGAAAAACAAATAGTATCACAAATAAATGTCACTTTGCCTGCAAAGAATGCAGTCCCCCAAATTTATTTATTTTTTCTATGTACAGCCCATATACCAAGCAGAGTTTGAGAACCCTGCACTATGTGAAGGGTTCGTTTCTGGTAACTAGTATAGAAATGACCGTAATCTTAAGGAATGTATTTCTATTTGTTGCAATATTGTGTTGACTTTGTTCATGTTTATGAGTTTTATCAACTTTATGCTGCACATTTGATTCTGGTTATAAAATAATTTCTTTTTATACTCTTGTTGGTGTTCTTTCTTTGCTGACCATCCCCTCTGATCTACGTAGAAATATCATTGTTGTGCAATATTCTTATTGTTTGATGTTGGTATTGTCACGAGCAATATTTCTTGATATTGTTATTGTTTAGTATCCATGTCATTCAATATTGATATTGTTTGTGATAATGGTATTTCTTACACAGCATTCATAGTACCTTGCTAAAGAATTGATATGCATATGTTCTAGTAATGTAGATCATGTTCAGCGCAAACTGTACAAGTGACCCAAATTCTGCAGCCCTGGAGAGCAGCACTATATTCTTCACCCTTATTCAAATTTTCTAATAGAATCACAGTCTTTGTGTTTTCATTACATGGGTAGTTCATGATGTTGTGTTGAATAAAATATGCTAATTTATGCTGAAACATCCCACTGAAACGACTAATACCATGAGTAAATCTTACAGCAGCAATTTAGAAGACAGTTACTGATTATGGCAGCATGGGATCACATTTTGTTCTTTCCCATAATGTACTTTGTAAGACATGATTGCATGAGCTGGGCAGGACAGAAAAGTGGCCATGTCATAATATATAAAGATACGGCATAAGCAGTGGCGTAGCTACTGCTTTTGCCGCCCGGGGCGGTCGTCAAATTTGCCGCCCCCCTCCGTTGGCCGTCGATAATCCAGAAACTTTCAAAAATCCGGAAAACCATCAAAATATTTATTTTTCATGGAAGTACAATCAAAGATCTAATTGTAGACTGCTGCTATTAGTCCTAGACTTTCACCTTTTTACACACATGTACGCCAATTATACACACACACAGCTCTGCTGCATACATACAGACACACAGAACTCTGCAGCATACATACAGACACACACAACTCTGCAGCATACATACAGACACACACAACTCTGTAGCTGCTGCATACATGCATACATACAGACACACACAACTCTGTAGCTGCTGCATACATGCATACAGACACACACAACTCTGTAGCTGCTGCATACATACAGACACACACAACTCTGTAGCTGCTGCATACATGCATATGTCGCGGGCGGAGGAGGGGACGCTGCGCTCTCCCTCTGCTGCTCGGGTCCGGCCGCCACGGCTGCTGCGGCCTGCTGCTGCTCGGTGGCTCGAGCGATGAGCCGGATCCCGGGGACTCTAGCGGCGCTCCTCGCCCGTGAGTGAAAGGGGGTTGTTGGGTGTGGGGATGGTTTATTGTCCGTGACGCCACCCACGGTTGTGGTGATTTATTGGCACCACCGCTGCTCTGTATGGGGATCCCGGGAAGGGTGGTATGGAGCAGCCAGTTGTTGTGTTGCCCCTCCGTGGGTAGGGGTTGGTGATCCTGGGGCCCAGTGATGAGATGGGAGATGCAGGGCTTGGTGGGCGCAGGGACGCGGGGGCAGCGCGGTGCCTTGCGGCACTTTGGTACTCACTCAGCCTGAGATGTTGACACAGTTTTACGGTAAACCACACGGCTGGAAAGACGGTTCCCACGGACGGCTGCACTTGCTCTCCCAGTAGGTAACGGTGATGTCCCTTTGACCTGCACCTAGTGTTTCTGTGTTGGTAGCGATGGGTTCCCACCGGTAACCCGCTCCCCGGCTTGGATATGGGCCGGAGGAGCCCTACTTTGCCCGCAGACGCTGGCCCCGAGGAACTGGTGCCCTGGCGGTGGCGGTGTTCCTCCTTAATGGTTGGACTTTTGCCTTCAGTCGGGACTTGGTTGTTGGGGGATCGACGTCCCCTTCACTGATAGATTTGGCAAATTATGGCGACTCCTAGCCTTGCCGGGGTCCGAGAGGCCCCTGCCCTGGTGCTGACTGTCCTTCGTATACTGCTCCAGACCGCCGGGCCACTACCCGTCCACGGTCCTTCCAGCAACCTCCGAGCAGTCCCCCTCCAGACAATCACCGCTGTTGCTGACCTTGCTGACACTGTCCTGCACTTAGCCGGACCAACTTCAGGGCTTTCTAAGCTCACTTTTACTCTTTTTCTTCCTTGCTCCACTACTACTTCACTTTCACTTAGCTCCTCTACCACTTCATTCTACTTTCACTTCCCTCACTGTTCTGCCTGGTTCCTCCCGCCTCCAGGGCTGTGTACTCCTCGGTGGGCGGAGCCAACCACCTGGCCCACCCCCTGGTATGAACATCAGCCCCTGGAGGAAGGCAACAAGGATTTTAGTAGCTTTGGTGTTCCTAACTGGGATGTAGGGTGTGGTGGTGTGATGACCTGTGACCCCTGGCTTGCCCAGGGCGTCACATTCCCCCTTAGCAAAATGCAGACCGTCCGTGGGCTGCCCGTCCAACACCGGTTTTATTTTCTGTAAATGTAAAAAGGTAACATATAAAGCATAACATCATCCCACAACGAGAGGCACATTTCTTAAACGTTACTAAACGGTTTTACGGGTACGTTTTCCGCTCTCTCCCACCCAAGCAACCTGGCCCTGATGCTGCCCCTAAAGCCCAGGCAGCACCCCTTGACCCAAGTCCAGCACAAGTTACCCGAGCGGGATCTGTTCTTTCCCTCCAGAGGGTAGCCACCAGTTCCTGTGGTGGCTGGGCCCCAGCCTGCTCTGCTGAGGGCCCTCCCTCCAACCTGCCTCTCCGGAGGCGCCAACTGCGGAAAACGGTACGGTAAAACAACTTATTTACAAGCCACTTAACGTTTGTGGTTGCCCTGCAAGTTCACGGGCTTGTCCATGGATAGTTCCCATGCTAACTTTTTAAACGGTCCCCACGGGGACAACGGTGCCGGCTCCGGCCGGTTCAATCACTTGTGAATCAGGTGAAGCTTCGGTTCCATTTCACTTATCATCATTTTCAACTTGCAAACAAACAGAGTGGTGGTCCCAACGGGGACAACTTTTAGGCGGAGGACCGCTGGCTTAGCAGTCCATCCTCAATCGCGGGGCTCTAGTGCCACCTTCACATGGTGCACCGCCGTGGACCCCGATGGTAGCTAGCTGTGGGTCATCTTCCTCCATATTCATGCGGGCATGCACATCCGCTCTACACCCCTCTCGGGCATCGATCTCCCTGCGCAGCTGCTGTTGCCGTCGCTCCCAGCCGGGAGCACTTTCTGTTTGCTCCGGTTCAGCGTGTGCGGGGGACGGACCCAGCCAGAGTCCCTCCGTGTCGGCTACGACCGGCACCTTCAGTAATGAGGGACCCCGCTGTGACATGGCCTCCTCTGCCTCCTGGCAGCTGCATCCCCGCCGTGCCTCCGGTGCATCTTTGCTGACGGGCTCAACCTTTGGCTTCTTCCATAGAAGCGGTTCAGGGTGGTCATGAGCTTCTGCTGCAGGTCGGTCCGCCGGGGCGGATTGGCAGGGTACCGCTACCGGTGGTGGTGGTAGCGGGCCTAGTGGCGGGGCAGCAGCAGCTAACGCGGGTAGCGGGAGAGGCAGCAGGGTGAACGGGTGTAGGCCGGGCCCCTCAGCCGCAGCGGCCGATCCCTCGGGAATACAGGGACGTGGGTCTCTTACCCGTTCCTCCAAATCTTCCTCCACCTCGCATCTCCGCATAGCAGCCACCACTTCCACCATGTCGGCCTCCCACTCCTCCAGGAGGAGCTGCATGCGGACCTGCAGATGGCTGCTTAGCTGGGCGGTCCGGACTTCCACCCACGCCGCCATGCCGGGCGCGGGGACCACGGTGTTGTTGGTCGGACTCAGCATCTTTAGCAGCGGCCTCTTCCAGGAACCAATAAATGGCCGCACTGTCCTGGCGTCCCTGCTTCCATAGCTGCGCTCACATGCGGCCAGCCGCCATTTCGTCCCCCTTAGCTTCTTTCCGGCCCCTCCTTTATTGGGGCGGAGTTTTGGCCTTCGCGCCTCTGCTACTCGAGAAGACGCTCGAGCGGGAACTTTTCGCGCCAAAGATGGAGACTTCTGGAAATTTTCAGCCGGATACCTCCGGCGGTTACAAGGCGCACCTCTACCCAACGGCAGAGCGGTAAGATCCTGTTCGTGACGCCAAGTTGTCGCGGGCGGAGGAGGGGACGCCGCGCTCTCCCTCTGCTGCTCGGGTCCGGCCGCCGCGGCTGCTGCGGCCTGCTGCTGCTCGGTGGCTTGAGCGATGAGCCGGATCCCGGGGACTCTAGCGGCGCTCCTCGCCCGTGAGTGAAAGGGGGTTGTTGGGTGTGGGGATGGTTTATTGTCCGTGACGCCACCCACGGTTGTGGTGATTTATTGGCACCACCGCTGCTCTGTATGCGGATCCCAGGAAGGGTGGTATGGAGCAGCCAGTTGTTGTGTTGCCCCTCCGTGGGTAGGGGTTGGTGATCCCGGGGCCCAGTGATGAGATGGGAGATGCAGGGCTTGGTGGGCGCAGGGACGCGGGGGCAGCGCGGTGCCTTGCGGCACTGTGGTACTCACTCAGCCTGAGACGTTGACACAGTTTTACGGTAAACCACACGGCTGGAAAGACGGTTCCCACGGACGGCTGCACTTGCTCTCCCAGTAGGTAACGGTGATGTCCCTTTGACCTGCACCTAGTGTTTCTGTGTTGGTAGCGATGGGTTCCCACCGGTAACCCGCTCCCCGGCTTGGATATGGGCCGGAGGAGCCCTACTTTGCCCGCAGACGCTGGCCCCGAGGAACTGGTGCCCTGGCGGTGGCGGTGTTCCTCCTTAATGGTTGGACTTTTGCCTTCAGTCGGGACTTGGTTGTTGGGGGATCGACGTCCCCTTCACTGACGGATTTGGCAAATTATGGCGACTCCTAGCCTTGCCGGTGTCCGAGAGGCCCCTGCCCTGGTGCTGACTGTCCTTCGTATACTGCTCCAGACCGCCGGGCCACTACCCGTCCGCGGTCCTTCCAGCAACCTCCGAGCAGTCCCCCTCCAGACAATCACCGCTGTTGCTGACCTTGCTGACACTGTCCTGCACTTAGCCGGACCAACTTCAGGGCTTTCTAAGCTCACTTTTACTCTTTTTCTTCCTTGCTCCACTACTACTTCACTTTCACTTAGCTCCTCTACCACTTCCTTCTACTTTCACTTCCCTCACTGTTCTGCCTGGTTCCTCCCGCCTCCAGGGCTGTGTACTCCTCGGTGGGTGGAGCCAACCGCCTGGCCCACCCCCTAGTGTGAACATCAGCCCCTGGAGGAAGGCAACAAGGATTTTAGTAGCTTTGGTGTTCCTAACTGGGATGTAGGGTGTGGTGGTGTGATGACCTGTGACCCCTGGCTTGCCCAGGGCGTCACACATACATACAGACACACACAACTCTGTAGCTGCTGCATACATGTATACATACAGACACACAACTCTGTAGCTGCTGCATACATGCATACATACAGAAACACACAACTCTGTAGCTGCTGCATACATACAGACACACACAACTCTGTAGCTGCTGCATACATGCATACATACAGTCACACACAGCTTTGTAGCTGCTGCATACATGCATACATACAGACACACACAACTCTGTAGCTGCTGCATACATGCATAGACACACACAACTCTGTAGCTGCTGCATACATGCATACATACAGACACACACAACTCTGTAGCTACTGCATACATACAGACACACACAACTCTGTAGCTGGCTGACAGACCAACGAGATGCAGATGGGCGAAGTAAGGTAACAGATGGCAGATAACCACTGGCAGACAGGTGACAAGTTGAGGCAAGATCACAGGCTGAGACAGACACAGGATGACTAAAAACCGCAGGCTGACAGACAGCAGAGATACTGAAGGAAGGTCACAGGATGGCTGGAGACCGCTGGCAGGCAGTTAGTGGACAGAAGACTCACAAAAGAGACATTGAATGTCGACAACCACGGAACAGAAGGTCATAGACCTGGGGTCATGTTGCCAGCAGGACTACAGATTTCATAGCCAGCACGAAGCAAATGAACAAAGTCTAGCAAAGTCCTTCAGAGCTCACGTCAGTAAATTAAAGTCAATACCAGGGCCCAGGTGAGAGTCCAGGAGGTCCTTACATAGACCGCAGCAGCTCATGCAATAGCAATGCGCCAGACTACCTGCAAAGCCTGGTGTGGAGCGGACCCAAAACAGAGTCAGGAGTATAAGGCTATGTGCGCACGTAGCGTTCTGCCCTGCAGAAATTTCTGCAGCGATTTGAACAGCACACGTGCACTTCAAATCGCTGCAGAAAGAGTCCGTAATGAAAAAAAAAAAAAGCCGATTCCATGCGCTTTGAGTGCAGCCCCTCCCATAGGCAGAGCAGGAGCTGCATGCAGAGCGCAGGAAAGAAGTGACATGTCACGTCTTAGAACGCGTGCTTCGTGCAGCAGCCGAAGCGCTGCGCTCTAATACGCCACGTGCGCACGTCTCCTGCATAATCTTCATAGATTATGCTGGGGACGCAGGAAGCATGCAGTTACACTGCGGTGCAGATCGCAGCGTAACTGCATGCAAGTACGCAACGTGCGCACATAGCCTTACACTGATTTCAGTGCTCCTCTTTCCAGCTCCATGATGTGCACCTGATATCCATGGTCCTGTTTCCAGTTAACAGCCATGCTCTTGGTATCCTTATTCCTGATATCAGGTAATAACTGGTGACCATGTCTCTGCACTTAGCTCATGGTTTTATCTGGTCGTTGTTCTTGATATTTCCTAGTTTCATTTGGAGTCTGTTCCTGACTGTAGCTCTGATATCTCCTGGTCTCACCTCAGGACAGCTTTTGAAAATAATTCGTGGCAATTCTGGGTTCCAGCTTCTAGCCTGAAGCTAGAAAACTAATAAACCTTCTCCCATGTAGTCTTCCATATTCACAATTTCTGTATAACCCCGCCTCCACCACTGATTGGCAGCTTACTTTCAGTGTGTCGCCCAGGGCTATGGAGTACTTAGTCCCAGGTGGTGTATTGCTGAGGAGATGTCACTGGGTGGCTGTTGCCCGGTTCCGTGACCCTAGGGATGCATTTTAAAAGGGGTATATTTACAGGTGAGATTAGGTAAAAGTTTTTATCGTGACGCCACTTGCGGGTTGCGGTTATT
Source organism: Anomaloglossus baeobatrachus (assembly GCF_048569485.1). NCBI lineage: Eukaryota > Metazoa > Chordata > Amphibia > Anura > Aromobatidae > Anomaloglossus > Anomaloglossus baeobatrachus. The sequence goes on along the minus strand of NC_134353.1, from coordinate 588,036,749 downwards.
TAATGGAGCCGCCGCTGCATAGTTCTCGCTACTGGGGCTGGTGTTAGTGGCAGCCCGGATGTTGGACCCTCCGCAAGTAGGGCCAGGCCCCAGAGGATACATGATGTTGATGGGCACAGAAAGAAGGTAGGCCACACAATGAATTGCAGTGTAACTGGTTCCATTTACTCACAGTAAGCTAGAAACTGGTAACCGCTGGTTCCCTTAGTCCCAGTGCTGGTGTAGTGACCTGGTGGCTTCTTTTTCCTGCACCTGTCTCTGGTTGGTGGGTCTCTGTGGCTTGGAGTGTCTGGGGGTCCCCTCCTGGTATTCTCTCAACTTTAGTCCATATAACGGTAGCGTGAACCCTGTGGGGTCGGTTTCTCTGGTCCGGTTCCCCGGTTCTCCCGTTGCTACAATGTCCTGAACTTCAAGGTCAGTGAGGTCCCAGATGGTCCCCTCACTGTGCAGATTTTATCAGGTCTCCCTGGAGCATTTGCCTGACCTACAATTCTGTACCCCGTTGGTGCTATGGTTCCGGGAGTACTCCACCATACTCCACCGGCAACCACACGCCTGGGCCCTCAGGTCACCGTTACACTCCTCACTCCTGACTCTCCAAACTCTCTCGCTGTCACCGACTAACTAACTGTCTCTCCACTGTCTGCCCCCTCCCACCTAGTCGTCTAGTGGACTGGATCGGCTCCACCCCTAGGTGGCCATCCATTGGGTCTAACCCTAGTCTGTCACTAGTCTTTGGGGAAATAGGGGAAAAACAGGAATTAACTGGAATGTTTTGTTGTTACCGGCACTGGTCTTCTGGGTCCCTGGGGGGTAGGCCCTGCATCCTGGTGGGGATGCAGTAACTTGTAGCTCCCTGATGGCTTCAGGGGTGCTACACTCAGTGTACAAAGAAAGCTGCCAATTAGGAGTGTGGGTGGGGTTATAGAAGAACTCAGCATCCTGCAAGATCTGCAGCAGGAAAACCAGTTTTTAATCAAAAGTGCAGCAAGAAACTCAGGTAAAATACTGTATATCTTTGTACAGTGTTAGCCAATAGAGATAAAAAAAAGTTTGTTTAAAAGAACTGAGAGTCCTCAGTGGTTGATACCTTTTTAATGACTAACTGAAAAGATGGTAATAATAGCAAGCTTTCGAGACTACGCAGGTCTCTTCATCAGGCATGGTATAACACAAAATCTGAAGAGTCACATATTTATACACAATAGGACATAGAATAGAGCAGTAAAGAAGACAAGTTATGTGAAGCAGAACTATCACTATGGCAAGGGGGCAAACTGTTGTGGCCATAAATATTGCTGCAGTTCATAGATAAGTAGTGTGAAAGTTTTATTGTCCTCTGATTGGGGTCTGGTCCGGGCTTTGATGCCCCCAGATGCTCTAAGGAGCACATTTCTTAATTGATGTAAAAAGACATAAATTCATGTGACACATTCATTCCTGCTCTGAATGTGTCAAAGGTCATCATAAGTTTGTATTCCCAGACTCTCTTGTCTCTTTGGGACTTGAAATTTCCTTTCAATACCAGCAATGTCATGTCCATGAGGCTGTGGTCTGGGTTACAAAAATTTTTGGCCACATGTAGATCCATCCTTTTTTCTGTAATTGTGTGGCAGTGAGAATTCATCCTTGTCCTGAGCTGTTGTCCTGTCTCCCCTACATATAGACAACCCAGTTGGACATTTGGTACATATAATCACGTACACCACATTAATTGTGGTGCAGCTGAAGGTACCTGGGATCTTGTAGTCCTGAAGTGATCTGGGAATTTTTATCTTGTCCGTTGTCAAAATAAATGGACAGGTCTTACATTTTTTCTGGTTGCAGGGAAATGTTCCTGTTGTTGTTGGAGAGGACAGGGAGCTTCTGACAATGATGCTTCTTAGATTCGGGGGCTGCCTAAAACACAGAAGTGGGGGGGTCTAGAAAAATAGATTTTAATCGGGCTTCTTTTTGCAGTAATGGTTGTAGTTTCCATGGAGCTTAACACCTCCAGATTTGGATTGTAGGTGATCACAAGAGGTACCCGGTTGTTTTCTTCTTTAGTTTTATAATGTAGGACAGGGCTCGGGAACCTGTTTACTGCCGGGGACCATTTGGAAATTTCTACCAACCTTCGTGGGCCGCACAAAATTATCAATGTGAAAATGACCCTGCTATATTTGGTCAAACAATTAATTAACTCGCCCCTACTGTGGCGGCCGGAGCTGCTTCTCTTTGGTGCGGCTGTGATGTTCGGTGATAGTAATCATGTTGCTTCTCACAACTGCTTTTCCAGGTTTGTCTCGGTCTGAAGCGCAGTCAACTCTTTGTCATAATAATATTTGGTAAATCATATACATCACATAAGAGACGCTGTATATACATCACAGGAGATGCTGGAGGCACATATAACACATAGGAGACACTGCGACTGCCCTATATACATTACAGGAGTCACTGAAGGCACATACATCACTGGAGGGGCTGGGGCATATACATCACATAAAAAAAACGCTGGGACTGATGTATACACAACAGAAAGGAAATGCTATGACTGCTGTATATACACATCCCAGGAGACACTCGAGGAACATACATCACATGAGGAGCTGGGGACATATATATATGCTCCCAGCCCCTCCTGTGATATAAATGCTCCCAGCCCCTCCGGTGATGTAAATGCCCACAGCCCCTCCTGTGTTGTGTATGTCCCCAGTGTCTCCTGTGATGTATATGCCCCCAGCATCTCTAATGTGATGTGTAAGTCACAGGAGACGCTGGAGGCAAACAACCCAAGAGGGGCTGGGGGGCATACGCATAACAAGAGACGCGCTGGGGGGGCATACACAATGCAAGAGGTGCTGGGGGGCATACACAACGCAAGAGGTGCTGGGGGGCATACACAACGCAAGAGGGGGTGGGGGCACACACATCACAGGAGTGGCTGGGGGCACACACATCACAAGAGTGGCTGGGGGCACACACATCACAAGAGTGGCTGAGGGCACACACATCACAAGAGTGGCTGGGAGAACACACATCACAAGAGGGGCTGGGAGCACAAACAGCACAAGAGGGGCTGGGGACAAAGACATCACTGAGGGGAACACAACACTGGGGGTGATACACAGCATTGGGAGGGCACACAGCACTGGGGGTGCTGTACACAGCACCTGCAGAGCCCTGACATTACTGGGGAGCCACAAACCTGAGGTGATACACAGCATGGGGTGAGGGACACAGCACTGATCATTGCACACAACTCTGGGGGGATGGTACACAAAGTACTGGACGGGGAACAGAGTGCAGGCGCGCACACAGCGCCGAAGACAATGCAGGCATGAGGGCAGAGGGGCGGGCACACCGCTCCGGAGGACAGAGGGGCAGGCACATTGCTCCGAAGGGGGCAGATTGCTCCGGAGGACAGAGGGGCGGGCACACCGCGTGAGAGGACAGAGGGGCAGGCACATCGCTCTGAAGGGGGCAGAGGGGGCTGATCGCTCCAGAGGACAGAGGGGTGGGCACACCGCACGAGATGATAGAGGGGCGGGTAGATCGCTCCAGAGTTCAAAGGTGCGGTCACACCACACGAGAGGACATAGGGGCGGACACATCATTCCAAAGGGGGCAGAGGGGGCAGATCGCTCCGGAGGACAGAGGGGCGGGCACACCGCACGAGAGGACAGAGGGGCGGACACATCGCTCCAAAGGGGGCAGAGGAGGAAGATCGCTCCGGAGGACAGAGCGGCGGGCACACCGCACGAGAGGATAGAGGGGCGGGCTGATCGCTCCAGAGTTCAAAGGTGCGGTCACACCACAGGAGAGGACATAGGGGCGGGCACATCGCTCCGAAGGGGGCAGCGGGGGCAGATCGCTCCGGAGGACAGAGTGGCGGGCACACCGCACGAGAGGAAAGAGGGTCAGGCAGATCTCTCCGGAGTGCAGAGGGGCGGGCACACAGCACAAGAGGACAGAGGGGCGGGCACATCGCTCCGAAGAGCAGAGAGATGGGCACACACCGTTGATCACGCTAACACTGGACAGCGGGAGAGCCCATTGGTTCGCCCAAACAGTGCATGTGGTCATTTAAAGGGCCGGCGGCCCCAGCACTGCAGCCCCTGGGAATCTGCCCGGGGGGCGCATAAAAGGTCATGGCGGGCCGCATGCGGCCCGCGGGCCGGAGGTTCCCCACCCCTGATGTAGGAGATGGTTTCTTGATATTCTGGTGGCTCTTGTAATCTGCTTTTCAATTGTTCTTGGGTGGTAGCCTTGATTCAAAAAGGGCTTTCTGAGGCCCTCTAGGTGATTGTCTCTATCTGTAGTGTTGGAACATATCCGATTGTACCTGATGGCCTGACTGTACACTATAGAGTTTTTTTATGTGTTTTGGATGAAAACTGTCCCATTTCAGGCATGTTGGGTGGTCAATTGGCTTCTTGTACAGGGATGTCTCTATTTCATTGTTCCGTAGTTTAATGATGATGTCCAAAAAGTTGATTTCAGTGCAGGAGCATTCAGAAGGATTAAATGTTTTTTACAGGTATATGGAAAACTTTTTTAGTGACAGATTATACCTATTTCTAAAATCACACTTTATTAGAATAATTTCTTTAAAATCACAAACTCAACAAAAACTACATATAAATACCTAAACACCATGTAGTGGCTGTCAAGTGTCAATATTCCCAGAAAATATTGTCAAAAAAATAAAAAAAAATCAGAAAAAAATCAGAAAAAATTATTAGAAAAAAATTATATATATATACCACAAAGAGGAGAGGAGACCTTCGGGTGGCTCTGCAGAGTAACCAGAATATCCCCAGATGACTAAAGGGATATATTAGTATGGTTCTGTTCCTTATCCCTAGGGCTGTTTGTCTGCCTGTCAATGGAGTACACCCTTATTTTTACGGTGCCCCCATTCCTCGACGGCTTTCCCTTTTCTGTCCCTTTGTAGGTATACAATAAATCAAAAAAGTTTTTGATTGAAGGTTAGTCCTCTTCCTCCTGTTTCTGGGTGGTGACAGTCCACTAAATAAACATCTTGGGTGTAATCACTTATACCCCAGAATAATCGTATAGTCAGGATTAATTACAATTTATTTCTTAACTGTCCCTAGATCTGTACCCTTCTTATCAATGGAGTACATTCTAATTTACACAATGCCCCATTCCTTGGCGGCTGTCCCTCATTAATTTGCTGCCTTAAACAATGATGCAACATAGACCAGAGGTACGGGACCAAAATGATTTTCATCAGCTGACTTATCTGATATTTTTCCGGGGTCTTAAATTATCTCCCATATCAATCAATGGACACATTTGAAACTCAAATACCTAAACACCATGTAGTGGCTGTCAAGTGTCAATATTCCCAGAAAAAAAAAAAATCAGAAAAAATTGTTAGAAAAAAATTATATATATATACTACAGAGAGGAGAGGAGACATTCAGATGGCTTTACAGAGTAACCAGGATATTCCCAGATGACTAAAGGGATATATTAGTATGGTTCTGTTCCTTTTCCCTAGGGATGTTTGTCTGCCTGTCAATGGAGTACACCCTTATTTTTACGGTGCCCCCATTCCTCGACGGCTTTCCCTTTTCTGTCCCTTTGTGGGTATACAATAAATAAAAAAAAAATTTTTTGATTGAAGGTTAGTCCTCTTCCTCCTGTTTTTGGGTGGTGAAAGTCCACTAAATAAACATCTTGGGTGTAATCACTTATACCCCAGAATAATCGTATAGTCAGGATTAATTACAATTCATTTCTTAACTGTCCCTAGATCTGTACCCTTCTTATCAATGGAGTACATTCTAATTTACACAATGCCCCCATTCCTCGGCGGCTGTCCCTCATTAATTTGCTGCCTTAAACAATGATGCAACATAGACCAGAGGTACGGGACCAAAATGATTTTCATCAGCTGACTTATCTGATATTTTTCCGGGGTCTTAAATTGAATCCCATATCAATCAATGGACACATTTGAAACTCAAATACCTAAATTAGAATGTACTCCATTGATAAGAAGGGTACAGATCTAGGGACAGTTAAGAAATGAATTGTAATTAATCCTGACTATACGATTATTCTGGGGTATAAAGTGATTACACCCAAGATGTTTATTTAGTGGACTGTCACCACCCAGAAACAGGAGGAAGAGGACTAACCTTCAATCAAAAACTTTTTTGATTTATTGTATACCCACAAAGGGACAGATAAGGGAAAGCCGTCGAGGAATGGGGGCACCATAAAAATAAGGGTGTACTCCATTGACAGGCAGACAAACTGCCCTAGGGATAAGGAACAGAACCATACTAATATATCCCTTTAGTCATCTGGGGAAATTATTTTTACTCTGTAGAGCCACCTGAAGGTCTCCTCTCCTCTCTGTGGTATATATATATATGTATATATATATATATATATATATATATATATATATATATATATATATATATATATATATATATATATAATTTTTTTCTAATAATTTTTTCTGATTTTTTTCTGATTTTTTTTACAATATTTTCTGGGAATATTGACACTTGACAGCCACTACATGGTGTTTAGGTATTTATATGTTGTTTTTGTTGAGTTTGTGATTTTAAAGAAATTATTCAGTGCAGGAGTAGTTGAGTGTTAGGTTGATGGTGGGATGAAACTGATTAAAGTGTTCATGGAAGATTTTCAGCTGTCCCTCAGACTCTGTCCAGATGATTAAAATATCATCAATGTAACGGTAGTAGGCCAGAAGCCTGATAGGACAAGAGGATAAAAAGTCACTCTCAAGCTTGGTCATGAAAAGATTTGCATATTGTGGTGCTATTTTGCTTCCCATTGCAGTCCCAGTCTCCTGTAGATATATGTTATTGTCAAATGCAAAGTAATTGTGGGTGAGGATGAATTTTGTAAGTTTCACCACAGAATCGGCATCAATTCCTGTATTTTCCAGAAAAACTTTGCAAGCATTTAATCCATCCTGGTGTGGAATATTCGAGTAAAAGGATTCCACATCCATGGTGGCAATGATGGTTCCCTCTGGTAGAGGACCTATTGCTGATAGTTTTTTCAATAGGTCAGTAGTGTCCTGGATGTAGCTGGTTGTATCCCTTACCAAGGATTTAAGGATACCCTCTACCCATCCAGAGACTTGTTCAGTGGGGCTGCCCACACATGAAATGATGGGTCTTTCTGGATTTCCAGATTTGTGAATTTTGGAAAACATGTAGAATGTGCCTATTCTTGGACTCACCGGTATCAGTTCATCAGTTCTTAAGGATATGTCAGACAGACAAGAGGTCAACTTGTTAAGTTCCTTGTATTAGTCCTGTGTAGGGTCAGACTCTAATTTTTCATAGTAGCGTGTGTCCATCAGTTGCCTGTGTGCTTCCTTCATGTAGTCTGATTTGTTCATCATGACTATTGCAGCCCCCTTGTCTGCAGGTTTAATGATGATTTCTTTGTTGGTTTTAAAAGATTTTATGGCCCTTCTCTTCTGGGCACTGATGTTGGATGGTTGCCTCCTGTGTGTGTCTAGGATAGTGGATTTTACCAAATGTCTAAAAGTGTCTATATAGTTATCCAAATGAGGGTTGCGTCCAAGGGCAGGTATCCAATCTGACCTTTTCTTGTTTGTCGAGATCCGTCTTCCTTCAGTCTGGGTGGATTCCGAATCATCTGCATCGTTAAAATATTCCCTCAGGCATAGTTTCCTAAAGTAATCTTCCATGTCGCTGCAGAGTTCAGTTTTGTCTAGAGCTTTAGTAGGACAAAATGAGAGTCCCCTAGAAAGCACAGCAAGTTCCACTTTATTGGGTTTATAATCCGAGAGATTGATAACACAGTTAGATGCTTTTGTGTCTTGAATGGAGTGGTTGTACCTTCAGTTGCACCACAACTAATGTGGTGTACTTGATTATATGTACCAAATATCCAACTGGGGGTCTATATGTAGGGAGACAGGACAACAGCTCAGGACAAGGATGAATTCTCACCGCCACACAATTAGAGAAAAAAGGATGGATGGCACGGTGGCTCAGTGGTTAGCACTGCAGTCTTGCAGCGCTGGGGTCCTGGATTGAAATCCCACTAAGGACACTAACTGCAAGGAGTTTGTATGTTCTCCCTGTGTTTGCGCGGGTTTCCTCCGGGTACTCCAGTTTCCTTCCACACTCCAAAAAAAACCCATACTCACAGGGAACCTAGATTGTGAGCCCCAATGGGGACAGTGTTGCCGTTGTATGTAAAGTGCTGTGGAATTAACAGTGCTATATAAATGAATAAATATTATATTAATATAAATATATATATATCTACCTGTGGCCAAACATTTTTGTAACCCAGACCACAGCATCATGGACATGAAATTGCTGGTATTGAAAGGAAATTTCAATTCCCAAAGAGGCAGGAGAGTCTGGTAATACAAACCTGTGATGACCTTGGACACATTCAGAGCAGGAATGAATGTGTCACATGAATTTAAGTCTTTTTACATCAATTAAGAAATGTGCTCCTCAGAGCATTGAGGGCATCCCAGCCCAGACCAGACCCCAAACAGAGGACAATAAAACTTTCACACTGCTTATCTATGAACTGCTGCAATATTTATGGCCACAACAGTTTGCCCCCTTGCCATAGTGATAGTTTTGCTTCACATAACTTGTCTTATTTACTGCTCTATTCTATGTCCTGTTGTGTATAAATATGTGACTCTTCAGATTTTGTCTTATACTGAGCTTGATGAAGAGACCTGCGTAGTCTCGAAAGCTTGCAATTATTACCATCTCTTCAGTTAACAAGAAACTGAGTAAGTGACATCACTTGAATCAGGGTCTCTGTCTCTACATCATGCTGCACTCAGATTGAGTGGCAAAAAACATGCATTTAATTGCAAAAATGTGCTCATCTTAATATTAGAATTATTCAGCCATCCTGACATGGATTTCAATGAGTTCCTGCTTTAAGATATGTTTTCTTTGAATACCTTTTATAGCCTCACTGAGACAGGAGGAGGCGCATGTCTGACCTCTAGGACACCACTGATTGTTGTTGAACCAGAGGGTAAAAATTTATGGTAACTCTCTATTTAAATCATTTATGTGAAATTCCTGTGTGAAAAGAATTCAATTTTCCTCTAACTGCAAAATTGCACATTGTATGCTATAAAATAACTGGCAGACAGAGAAAATATACAAAATGAATATGTCGAGCTTGAATGACATGTTTACGCTATGTGTTTCTCCAGGCTTTTCTCGTTTCTCTCCACTGAACATTACACAGAAGCATCTGCAAAATTTCAATTCCCAAGAAAGTGCACATTTTAAATAGAAAAGACAAAAACACTTTCCCTGCCTGGCAGGTACCAATTATACACAAGCAATTTACTTCTATTATAGAGGCATTTTAACTTCATAGCTTGAAATTATTTCAAAACTTTGCTACCAATGCCATTGTATGTCAGCCTGCAACTGGCTTTACTGCCTTGAAGAGCCATGCAGTATTCCGAATGTTAAAAGGATTCTCCAGGAATAGAACAAACATGAAATAACTAAAGGAATAGAAAAAAATGGCTAAAGTTATAAATAAATGGTTAATTAGTTACATTTAATTAGGAAATCACAATAGTTCTGTCTAGAGAGATAATTAGTATAGAACTAAAGTAGACAATTAATTATTTCACTGACAGAAACCTGTCCAACAATCTAAGGAGCCCGTGAGCATGTGCAGTAGGAGATCACACCGCTGCCCACATTGTCTTTCTGATCTAATACTGGAGATACCAGCCAAAAAAAAGCTGCAACGAGTGGACAAAAAACTGAAATCTCATACTTTGCTGGGGAAGGACATGCATGCGGTTTTGGGCCCAGAACTACACCCCAAAAATGCGGCAAAAACACAGCATGAGCAGAAGGCCTTAATGGGGTTACGCACACACTGAAAAATAGCTCACATCCATGCACACCAATGTTCTAAATATCTTTTTACCCTTTAAATTTATGACAGCACTCAATCTTTTTGGGTAGGACAGAATCTAAAATAAAAACAAAGTAGGTACCCTGTAGTAAGTGAATAAATCAATAAATAGCAATGCAATACTATTTGCATATACCATAAGGCCCTTAGTTGACAATATTTTGATCAAAAAAGCTTAAAAGCCATCCCACAACAATAAGGTGTACCCAATCGGAAGGGGTTCTGACTCTTAGGGGTACTTTGCACACTACGACAACGCAGGTGCGATGTCGGTGGGGTCAAATCAAACGTGACGCACATCCGGCGTCGCTGTCGATATCGTAGTGTGCAAATCCTTTTACATACGATTAATGAGCGCAAAAGCGTCGTTATCGTATGATCGGTGTAGGGTCCGACATTTCCATAATTTAGCAGCAGCGACGGTACGATGTTGTTCCTCGTTCCTGCGGCAGCACACATCGCTGTGTGTGAAGCCGCAGGAGCGAGGACCATCTCCTAACTGTGTCCCGGCTGCAATGCGGAAGAAGGTGTGCGAGATGTTTACGTACCGTTCATCTCCGCCGCATGACCCGCCCCCTTAGGAAGGAGGCGGTTCGCCGGCCATAGCGACGTCGCAGGGCAGGTAAGTGCATGTGAAGCTGCCGTAGCGATAATGTTCGCTACGGCAGCAATTACAAGATATCACTGCTGCGACGGGGGCGTGTACTATCGCACCCGGCATTGCAAGCATCGGGTTGCGATGTCGTAGTGTGCAAAGTACCCTTTAGGCTGGAGCCACATGAGCATATGGCATCTGATGCAAGAGCATCCAATACAATATGCTAATGATACCGTGCTCTGCTGCGAGCATGAGCCCAGTGTCATTAAACTGTGATCCAATCCTGCAATTGGATCACAGCTGTGGAGGAGAGGTAGGGATTAATATCCCTAACTCCTCCATTATCAGCTGATGCGATTATCGCACTGCACTCTGGTATCATCCGAGTGCAGTGCAATGTTTCACTCGCACCCATAGACTTGTATGGGTGCGAGTGAATACAGATCAGCTTACACTCACAGAATGCTGCTATTGTTTTCTCGGTCCAATTAGGGCTGAGAAAAAATCACAGATGGGAACGACCCCATAGAGTAACATGTGTTCAAGTCGAATGTGATTTTATATTGCATTCCACTCTGCCCGTTTTACTCACTTTGTGTCCTAGGCCTTATAGTTCCCGTCTCTGTCATCAGACCTTACAATAGATGAAGGTAGAGTAGGACCCAGACCTGACAATTCAGAAAGCTGCCCCTTGAAAGCTATATAAGGACAACATACCCAGTTCAAGAAGGGGGAGTCAAGTTCCTGAATAGACCTTTATATATTCCATATATGTGTCTATCCTCCATACCACTAGTTCCTTCCCCATTAATTTCTTTTTTACCTTATCATCCTAAACCATCTCTTTGGTGACCAGTCTGAGGCCACCTTTTAACCTATATTTTCAGAATTATCTGTACATCATTGGCCCAGACTTGAGTCTCTCATTTCATATAGCACTTTTAAATATACTCTAGCGAAATTCATCCTTCCCCTCTTTCCTATCTTCTCATCAGCCACCAATAGGTAGACCTTCATCTGGTTCTCTGTGGCTTTTTGTTTAAATGTACTATAACACGATATATTATATTCATTCCTGAACAAGCAAGCTCATTGCTAAAACAGTGAATTCATTTAGTCAAGCTCATTCATGAAAATTAAAATGTATTAGAAAGTTTATTAAAAAAATGTATTAGGATTTATTATAATGAAACTTTTTTTTTAAATATATTTATATTTTCCTTATTTTCAATATTTTTTATAATATTTTATATTTAACTAATTAGTCTAGTATCCTATTTTTACCTACTTTAGTCTAATCAATGAATTAAAAGACTTTTAATATACCAAAAATCAAACAGCCCCACTCTGTATCCCACGACAGCTAGAAGGTCCTACCCTCATTTATTTGACTTGATCCAGATCTCTTTCACATTATCTACACAACAGGCTCCTATAATCAATTATTGGCACTGACGGACAGTACATTGTGGTGACCCAGCAGCTATTTAAAGACCACAAAGAGTAGCACCCATTATCGATGACGAAGAAGGCATGATTTCCTTTGAAACGCATAGGATTGCGCTCCTGTTTTTTTGCACTTCCTAGGTTTCCATAGCTTCCACCTAGTGACCTCACCTGGCTTTCCTCCTTGTGCACAGTTAGGCTGCTTTCACACATCCAGTTTTTGCTGAGCGGCACAATACGGCGCTTTGCAGAAAAAACGCAACCGGTTTTTTTTGCCGCCGGTTGCATTTTTTCCGCATAGACTTGCATTAGCGCCGTATTGTGCCACTTGGCCTTGCGTTGCGTCCGTTTTTTGCGGATGCGGCATATTTAGCCCATGCGGCGGCCGGATGGAACGTTGCCTGGCACGTTTTTTTGTGCAGCGAAAAAAACGCATCGCACCGGATCCGGCGCGATGTGGCGCGATTTACAATGCAAGCCTATGGACGCCGGATGCGGCGTCCTGCGGCAAAAAATGCATCCGGCCGCCGGATGCGGTTTTTTGAACTGCGCATGCTCAGTATCAAGCCGCATCCGTCAAAAAACGTATGGGCCGCATGGAAAAACTTATGCAACGGATCAGTTTTTTTCGCCGCATCCGTTGCATAGGTTTTTGAGCCGGATTGTGCCACTCAGCAAAAACCGGATGTGTGAAAGCAGCCTTAGTGAAGGAAGTAGTTTCCGGCTGGAACTCTCCTCCACGTGTACGACTGACACCACATAGCGCTCACCGCCCACAGTATCCATCAGCCAGCGGTGCCCCTGAGCACATTACAGGCACCACCTGACCCTGCTCACGCAGTGGCGATTAAGCTGACCACCACATATAAGGCAAGTACTTATTTTCTCCTTCTTGCGTTTACGTGAACAGGCTATAGTTTCTAATCAGTGAAAACACTGTTCGTTATATACAGCCTGCCACCCTCCTCCCGGCTACTAATTCTAGTCTGGCTATCATCTACTTGGCCACCCTTGCATCACACTAACAAGGCAGGCCTATTTGTAAGGTACCCATACAACTACATCATTCTGATACCTAATAACCACTGTGATCACCAATTTAATCTAATTATTTTTACATAATTTCAGAACGTATCCATTTATCCACCTCTGCAACCTCGTAGATTCCACAACTATCTAGCAACCCAAACCTCTCATCCCTGCCTGGGCTTCAAAAGGCAAGTGTTTGCATATCGTCTTTTGCAAGGACAGCTTCTAATAGAATATTTTCAACTCTAGCCCAACGACACGCATTTTTTCATGTTGTTCTGGTCCCATAAACTCACTTATTAGGCTGCTTTCACACATCAGGTTTTTGCAATCAGGCACAATCCGGCTTGTGCCTGATGCAACGGATCCGTCTCTGATTGTGTAAAAACTGATGTGACGGATCCGGTAAAAAAACGGATCCGTTTTTTTTTTTTTTTTAATTTTGTTTTTTTTTTTTTTTTTTTTTTTTTTTTATCATAAAGGTTTTTATTGAGTTTTCAGAAAAATACAAACTTCTCATACAACAACATCAAGAACAGGAGCATTGAGTAGCAAGAGGTGGAATAGCCTCGAGCCATTATCAGAATATCAATCTGGGACATTAAATACCCCTTACAACAACAACCTGAACATAGGAGCAGGGAGGGAGGGGGGAAAGAGAGGGGGTGGGGGAAGCAGCTCTACAAGACATTCTTAGGCATAATCAATTTATTTATGGTGTAGGTGTCGGTATCTGGGGGAGGGCCGTTGCATAAAGGGAAGTGGCCCACGGGTGCCATTGTTTAAGTCTCACCGTTCTCTTCTCTAGGTTGGGGGCCAAGTTGGTTTCGTATAGCCAGTGTAGGTTGATCCTCTCAATTAGATCTCTTTTTGTAGGGGGGCTCACCGACCTCCACTTGTATGCCACACAGTACCTGCCAGCTATGAGAATGTGAGAAATGATGTTTTTTAAAAGATCCGGGATCCCATCTAAGCCAATGTGTAGCACCGCTAAGGTTGGGTTTGGAGAAAGGCGGAGACTAGTAACCTCATGGATTAGATTGAACACCTCCTGCCAGAAGTTAGATAACTTAGGGCAAAACCACCACATATGACATAAGGTGCCCCTGTGGTTGCAGCCCCTCCAGCACAGTGGTGACACATGTGGGGAAAAAGAAGCCAGTTTAGTAGGGGAGTTGTACCACCTCAGATGAACCTTTTTTAATTGCTCTATATGATTGAGACAAGAAGAGAACTTGTGGATCCATTTTGAGGCCGCGAACCATTCTTGCGGCGGAAGCGGAGAAGCTAGATCTTTTTCCCATTTGAGCATATACGGCAATTGTTTGTCCGGTTGTGGGGAGTTTAGCATATTATGGATATATGAAAGGCCTTTGATTTTGCTATTTTGAAAGAATTTTTTAATTGAGGCGTGGTCAGCTGTCGTGGGAGCCGGGAGATGAGGAGCGGACTGAAGAAAGTGACGTATTTGAAAAAACTGGAATAGACTGTGTCGGGGAAGGTTAAATTTATCACACATTTCTGAGTACGGGAGTAGGACGCCTTCTCTATAGAGATCTGCTAGGGTGATTGGACCTCCACGTGTCCAGGCGACAAGATTCAAGTTCGGAATGAAGGCTTCTAGCGATCTAAGGGGAATGCTGGGACCTAAAGCATGTGACACTGGCTTGCTCCACAAGGACCAAGCTTTCTTTAGAGCTGCTGTGGTGGGTAGAAGATCGCCGGGGGGCGAAGGGGTTAGGAGCAGGGAGTCTATGAATTGTTTAGGGGAGTGGACCTGTGCCCAGGTGTACTCAATCTGTAACCATCTTAAGTCTGAATCATTCCTCCACCAATCTCGAGCCGGTTCCAGGATAGCGGCTCTGTGGTATGTTAGAATATTAGGAATACCCATTCCTCCACCACTTAACGGGGCATGCATGCATCTCAGGGCTATTCTAGGTTTTTTCCCAGCCCATATAAATTTACTCATTAGCGAATGAATTTTGGTGAGATACCGTTGCGGAATTGTTAGGGGCAGGCACCGAAGTAAGTAGATAATTTTTGGGAGGCAGATCATTTTAAAGGTCTGCATTCTCGCCACCCAAGAGAGCGGGAGAAGAGAAAGGCGAGTAAGTTCTCTATCCAGTGAGGTGTGCAGGGTCAGCAGATTTTTCCGGATCACGGAGTGTAGCGGGGCCAGTATAATACCCAGGTAGGGGATACCCTCGTCTTCCCATTTGAAAGGGTAAAGATGAGAAAGAGTGGCTCTAGTTGAGGCGGGCAGGAAGAGCGGAAAAATTAAGGACTTGGTAATATTACGCTTGTAATACGAGACTTGAGCGAAGGAGGACAGGATCTCCATTACGTGTTTTAGGGACACCTCTACATTAGTGCAGGATAAAATCACATCATCCGCATATAGACTAATCACATGGTTTGTACTCCCCACTCGAATCCCCGAGATCCGAGGGCATTCACGGATAGTCTGCGCCAGAGGCTCTATAGCAAGGGCATAGATGATAGGGGAGAGCGGACACCCCTGGCGTGTCCCATTGGATAATTCAAAACTCCGAGATATAAATCCGGATGCCAGAACTTTGGCGTTAGGGTTAGAGTATAGTGCCATTATGGCGGTAAGTATGGGGCCTTCAAATCCAAACTTGGCCAGTACAGATTTCAGATATCCCCAGTGCACCCTGTCAAACGCCTTCTCTGCGTCCAAGGACAGGAATACACTGGGGATTTTCCTCCCCTCAGCCACCGCAATCAGGTCCAGCATACGTCTCGTCCCATCTTTCGCCTGCCTCCCCGCCACAAACCCCACTTGATCCGGGGAAATCAGTGATGGAAGGACTTTATGTATTCTAGCTGAGATTATTTTGGCGTACAATTTTTAAGTCGCAGTTTAGGAGGGATATTGGCCTGAAGTTTCCTGGTGATGTAGGGGGTTTTCCTGGCTTTGGCAGGGTAGTTATAATGGCCTCTAGATTATTTGGTGAAATATCTGCTGTGGCTCGCCAAGAGGAGAAAAGTCTCAGGAGGAAAGGAGACAGGGTTTCAGTGAATTGCCTATAATAGGAGTTAGTGAGGCCGTCTGGGCCTGGAGCTGAATTTCTTTTGGCTGTGATCACCGCCTGGCGAACCTCTTCCAGGGAGAAAGGGGAATTTAGTTGCTCTAGATGTACTGTAGATAACCGAGGAAGATTAATATTGTTTAAGAAGGAATTAATTGCCGATTGGGTAGGCTTTGGGGCATTGGGGTCATTTTTAAGGTTGTAGAGAGACTGATAAAAATCAGCGAATGCATTGGCTATTTCCGTTGGGTTGCGTATTGTGGCATTAGAACCCGTCACGAGGTATTCAATTTTGTTTTGCATTTCTCGTTTTTTAACCCTCCTGGCTAGTAAGGCACCCGCCCTGTCACCCATCATATAGTACCGCTGTTTGAGGGATCTTAAATTTTTCTCATAGTCTACCATCAGCAATTGGCGGAGCTGTGTTCTTAGTTTCCTGAGTTCGTCAGATGTTGACATGTTTGGGGCAGATTTATTGTGGGCTTCTAAAAGCGCTATGTGGGACAGTAGAGCTTTGGAAGTTGCCTGACGCCTCCTTTTCTCCCTAGTGGCAATTTTGATGAATGACCCCCTAATAAAGGCCTTGTGTGTAGACCATAGCGTTTCCTCTGTCACCTCCTTGTTGTCATTAAATTTAAAAAACTCTGCGAGGTCGGCCTGCAACTCCTCAGAGATTTGTCTACAGGCTAGGAGGGAGTCATTCATGCGCCACCGGGTAAAAACGGGCGTGCGGCTTTGCTCCTGGACTGTCAGGTATATGGGGGCATGGTCCGACCAAGCTATAAGTCCAATTTTTGAATCTGAGCAATCCAAAATAAGTGAGCTTTCAACCAGAAAGTAGTCCAATCTGCTGTATGAGGTGAACCGAGGTGAGAAGAATGTGTAGTCCCTCTCATTTGCATGTTGGTATCTCCATATATCATGGAGATGCCTTTCTGAAATTATTGTGCTCATTTCCTTCCTCTTTACAGCAGTATTGGAGCAATCCAGAGTGCTGGACATTAACATGTTAAAATCCCCGCAGATTATTTGCTTACCCTCTGTAACGGATGAAAGCTTGGAAAGAAACCTCCGCAGAAAGCTGATCTGACCAGAGTTGGGGGCGTAAAGGGTTGCAATAGTATACTTAGAGCCATTTATGGAGCAATTAATAATGGCGTATCTACCTTCAGGGTCTAAATGTTGGGAATGTAGTGTGAACGCAACAGTATTTTTTACACAAATGAATACTCCAGCCTTTTTTTTTTTCCCACAAGCCAGCAGTATGAAAGGAAATTTAGCATTATTTAACCTGTGCGAGTCCCCTTGGAGGAGATGAGACTCTTGACCACAAATCACGTCACATTTGGATTTAACCACTTCCCGCCAAAACATGGATCTCTTGGCCGGCGAGTTCAGGCCCCTAACATTTATAGACATACAGTTCAGTACCATTGTACATGAAAAAAAGTCTCTTGCCTAGAGCTGCGGGGGGAGAAAGGAAGGTTAGGCAGGAAAGAGGTAACACTGACAACATTAACATCACTAACATTACTGATGTAGGGAGCATCAGTCCACATAGAAAAAAGCCCAAAAAGGGGGCCTGCGGTATGGTGGAAATGTACCGCCATGGGGGCTCAGGGTCCTGGTTGAACAGAACCAGTGGACCTTAAAAGTAGCAACTAAGTCTCAGCCGCGACTCAGACATATCACATAACTCACGCGACGGACCAATCTTCATTCACTTTATCCCTTTGGGATGATCCTGTGGCTCTTGGAGATCTGGCCGGGAGATTTGCCATGTTCCATGAGGATAGGAGCTTTGCCAACTGTTGTGGGGAATGGCAGACGTGGGTGTTTCCTGCACGGAAAAGCAGGATCTTTACAGGGAAACCCCATCTATAAGATATAGCTTCATCCCTGAGAATTTTGGTATAAGGGGCAAATGCCCTCCTTTTTGCCAGGGTTCCTGCAGACAGATCCGGAAAAATGGACAGGTGCTGGAATTGCTCAGACAGAGGCGGCCTCCTTCTCAGGGCTTGCAGCAGGGCTTCTTTGGTCTTGTAAAAGTGCAGGCGAGCCAAAGTGTCCCGGGGGGCATCAGCACTGAGGGATTTAGGCTTAGGGACTCTGTGTATTCTGTCCACCAGGAAATCAGTTGCAGACAGGTCTGGGAGCAGCTCCTGCAGCAAGGAGCCTAGAAAGCTCTGCAGCCCCTTGTCTGGTATGGCCTCTGGAATTCCTCTGATTCTTATGTTGTTTCTGCGGGACCTGTCCTCTAAATCCAAGACCTTGGTATGGAGCTTTTGCACTTGTTCCTCCAGTGCTGCATTGGCATCAATGAGGCTATTGTGTGACTTTGTCAGCTCCTGCATTTTAGTTTCAATGTGTGCTGTGCGACTGCCTATGGCAGTGATATCTCCCCTCAGCTCAGCCACCATATCTTTCCAATCCTGCTGCAGTGATGAGCGGAGGGCACTGAGCAGTTTCTGCATGGTACCTTTGGTAAGCGGTATATCTGCAGCGTCTGTGTCCAAGTCTGGGCCTGCTGTGGATCCCCTCCTGGATGAGCGTGAGGAAGCTGTGGAGGAGGATGCTGCTGCCATTTTCCCTCTTCCCGTGCTGGAGAAGAAGTCTGTAACTTTCGCCGGGGACGGCTTCTTCTGGGACTTTCCCCTTGGCATGCCTCGTTCCTGGGTACCTCCGCAGCACTTTCCCCCCGTGTGCAGAGAGATTGGTGCCACTGGTGAGCCGCAGTGAGCCGGTTAGGAGTCGAGGTGGCTGGAGCTCAGCAGCTAGGTGACCGGTGCCATTAGCAAGCAGGCCACGCCCCCCTTTTTTTGTTTTTTTAAAGGCTGAGAGAGAGAGACCCCATCATCACCGCACCTACACCGGCACTCCCGCACGCACCATCACCGCACCTACACCGACACTCCCGCATGCACCATCACCGCACCTACACCGGCACTCCCGCACGCACCATCACCGCACCTACACCGACACTCCCGCATGCACCATCACCGCACCTACACCGACACTCCCGCACTCATCATCCCCGCACATACACCGGTACTCCCGCACTCATCATCTCGGCACATACACCGGCACTCCCGCACTCATCATCCCCGCACACACCCCGGCACTCCCGCACGCACCATCACCGCACATACACTGGCACTCCCGCATGCACCATCACCGCACACAACCCGGCACTCCCGCACCCATCATCATCACCGCACACACCCCGACACTCCCGCATGCATCATCCCCGCACACACCCCGGCACTCCCGCATGTACCATCACCGCACATACACCGGCACACCTGCATGCATCATCACCGCACACACCCCGGCATTACCTCAGTGACGACCCCGCTGACTTCGACTCCCTTCAGTTGCTGCGTGGAGCTGATAGAGAGCAGCGGTGTTCTACTGCCGCTCCTGTCAGCTTCATGTAGCAGAGCTGAGAGTGTCGCGGGACCTCTGTGGATCGGACCTGGAGGGGTATTTGTGGATTTTAATAAAATGGTTAAAGAGGGTGTTTGTTTGTCTTTTATTCCAAATAAAGTATTTTTTAGGGTGTATGTGTTTATTTACTTTCACTTACAGGTTAATCATTGAGGGTGTCTCATAGACGCCTGCCATGATTAACCCCTTATTACCCCGATTGCCACCGCACCAGGGCAATTCGGGATAAGCCGGGTACAGTCCCGGGACTGTCACATCTAATGGATGCGGCAATTCTGGGCAGCTGCTGGCTGATATTGTTAGGCTGGGGGGCTCCCCATAACGTGGAGCTCCCCATCCTGAGAATACCAGCCTTCAGCCATGTGGCTTTACCCTGGCTGGTATCAAAATTGAGGGGGACCGCACGCCATTTTTTTAAATTATTTATTTATTTATTTTACTGCAAGATATAGACCCACCTACCGGCAGCTGTGATTGGTTGCAGTCAGACACGCCCCCACGCTGAGTGACAGCTGTCTCACTGCAACCAATCATAGGCGCCGGTTGGCGGGGAAAGCAGGGAATACGAGATTGAATAATGGGTGGCCGGCTTTTTCTAATCAGGAGAAACCACCAGAGCAGTGTGAACGCCGTGCAGCGCCGCGACGGTGATCGGTGAGTGGGTGAGAGTGAGTGAGTCAGTGTGAGTGAGAGAGAGTGAGTGAGTGAGTCAGTGTGAGTGAGAGAGAGAGAGTGAGTGAGTCAGTGTGACAGCCATGCAGCGAGGCGCCCGTGATCGGTGAGTGAGTGAGTCAGTGTGTGTGTGAGAGAGAGAATGATTTTCTGACAAGCAATGAATTAGATCACTTCTGTGCATGCTCAGAAGTAAAAAACGAATCCGGTACATACTTCCGGCATTTGATGCATGCCACCGGATTCGGCGTGCATAGACTTTCATTATGCACCATGCTGCACAGCGCCACACCCGGTGCAATGCGTTTTTTTTCGCCGCACAAAAAAACGTGCCAGGCAACGTTTCATTCGGCCGCCGCATGGGCTAAATATGCCGCATCCGGCAAAACCAGGATGTAACGCAAGGCCATGCGGCACAATACGGCGCTAATGCAAGTCTATGCGGAAAAAACGCAACCTGCGGCAAAAAAAAACGGTTGCGTTTTTTCTGCAAAGCGCCGGATTTTGCCGCTCAGCAAAAACCGGATGTGTGAAAGCAGCCTTATTCATTTGTGTCCTCTTTATTACCACCAGCCCTGCACTACCATTGGGGTCTGCGCCACCTCTTTTCGGACGACATAATCAACCTCCAGGCCTTGCAGGTATCAATCGTCATCATTTTCTTTAGGACTTTTCAATTCTATTAGCGCAGCAGTCACATTTATATTTAACATGTAAACATCAGATGCAGACCTTTGCACAATAAGATACTGTGACCTTCTAGTCCCAGACTCGCCAGAGATCCCTTACACCAATGACAATACAGTATGTTTGTATATTGGCCACATAGCATTTTTGTGCATATGTAGATTAATTTAATACTAAGGCCCTGTGTGCACTAGAAAAAGGAGTTTTCTCAAGAAATTTCTTGAGAGTGAAAGATTAGCGTACCTGCGTTCAAAAAACGCACCAATTACGCATGCGTTTTTGATGCGTTTTTTTTCACAGGTTGGTTGGTCCCTGTGGTTTTTTACCATTATCTATGGCAAAAAACGCAGGTACCTGCAGAAAAGAAGTGACATGCACATTATTTTTCTCAAGAAATTCTGCAGAAAGAATTTTCTTGAGAAAAAAAAGCAGTGTGCTCACAGCTATTTTTTTTCCATAGGTTTTGCTTGGAAATGTCTGCAGAAAGATTACAACCATTTTCTCAAGAAATTTCTGCAGCAAAAAATTGCGGGTAAAAACTCAGTGTGCGCACAGGGCCTTAGTGTGTGGGCCCTATTTTTCTTTTCCATAGACACATATCAGAAGTTATGTTTGGTGGGTTCAGCTGGACCTATTTTCAGTCTCTGTTGAGCACAGCCATTTGCTGATCACTTCTGCTCTTATATTGTAGTCAATAGTGGGAGTTTCAGCACCTGGACCCCCAATGATCAAAGCTTTTAACGTGCCTCTGACATGTCAAAAGTTTTATGAACGTGAACTTACTTTTTAATGGAAATGTTTTATCAGAAAATGACCTATTGTTTAAATAAAATTTTATTGTTAAATGTTACATTTTTTAATGATAATGTTTTTTTTTTCCTATTTTCCATGTTGATGACTACAGTTTTGGGGGAAATTTTGTAATTGTCACTGGCTAACTAAAGGCCGCTTTACACGCTATCATTTATCTGACGATCTCTTAAACGATGTGACATGCCCAGATCGCGGATACGATTTGCCGAGATCGCACATAGGTCGTTTATTAGCGGTCACACATAACGATATTGTTTGACCAAGGCGGTCATTTGGATGTTGTTTGTTGTTGGCAGGGTGTCAAACGTACCAATATGTCTGCTGCGTTCCAAACGACGAACAATATTTTGAAATTGAACGACGTGTCAACGATCAACGATTTTCAACCTATTTGCGATCGTTTGGAGTCGCTCGTAGGTGTCACACGCAACCACGTCGCTAACGATGCCGGATGAGCGTCACGGAATCCGTGACCCCGACGACATATCGTCAGATAAATCGTAGCGTGTAATGCCGCCTTAAGCCTGGTATTAGACTAGGATTATAATGAATACACAGTAGTAAATGCAGAATCTGCCATTCACAATACGTGATGGTCACAGCTACCGCCTCCCCTTTACTTCACTATGAGCTTTACCCAGATCAAAATGTGAGCAGAAAAATCTTTTAATCAAGCCAATAAGGTAAGGGCCAGTCTTTTTGGCTGCTGAAAAGAACTAGAAGTATAAATTTATCATTAGACCAGGATGAAAAGTGGGAGATTTCTATTTTCCCCCCCTATATAGATTATGATATGAAAAAGTGAAGAAAAATGATCAATTTGTTTTAAAGAATAGATCCATCAGCAAAACCTGATGTAAATACTAGGTGATTTGCTGCTGACATGTTCACTTTAATTGTATTATAGTTACTGTTTGGCTATGTGCGCACGTTGCGTTTTTTTCTGCGGAAACGCTGCGTTTTGAACTGCAGCGTTTCGGTGCCAAATTGCATGTGTTCAGCTTCCCCAGCAAAGTCTATGAGAAAACCGAAAAATCAATGCACACGCTGCGTTTGTAAACGCAGCGATTTGGATGCCCAAAATCTCTGTGGAAAAAAAGCAGCATGTCACTTCTTTTGTGCGTTGCAGCTGCGTTCTCCACCCATTGAAATCAATGATGTGGGTCAAAACGCAACCAAAATGCACTTGGACTGCATTTTTGTTGCATTCGGCATGCTTTTTTGACAAACAAAACACAGGTCTTTTCAGTCTCTCTCTGTCAATGTCGGTTAATCTCTGTCTGTGGATGTCGATGAATCTCCCTCTGTCTGTCGGTCGGTCTCTTTCTCTGTCAGTTGGTCGCTCTGTCTGTCTCTCTCTCTGTCGGTCGGTCTCTCTCTCTGTCTGTCCCTCTGTCTATCCGTCGGTCAGTTTCTCCCCCTCTCTCATACTCACCGATCCCCGATCACCAGAGCGGCGCTGCACGGCTGTCACAATGCTCCGGCGGCTTTTCCTCTTTTGAAAATGCCGGCCGCTCATTATTCAATCTGGTATTCCCTGCTTTCCCTGCCCACTGGCGCCTATGATTGGTTGCAGTCAGACACCCCCCCACGCTGAATGACGGCTGTCTCACTGCAACCAATCACAGCCGCAGGTGGGCGGGTCTATATCGTGCAGTAAAATAAATAAATAATAAAAAAACAACGTGCGGTTCCCCCCAATTTTGATACCAGCCAGGGTAAAGCCAAACGGCTGAAGGCTGGTATTCTTAGGATGGGGAGCGCCATGTTGTGGGGAGCCCCCCAGCCTAACAATATTAGCCAGCAGCCACCCGGAATTGCCGCATCCTTTAGATGCAACAGTCCCGGGACTTTTAGCCAGCTCATCCCGAATTGCCCTGGTGTGGTGGCAGTCGAGGTAATAAGCAGTTAATGGCAGCAGCCCATAGCTGCCACTAAGTCCTAGGTTAATCATGGCAGGCGTCTCCCCGAGATACCTTCCATGATTAACTTGTAAGTTAAAGAAAATAAACACACACATCCAAAAAATCCTTTATTTGGAATAAAACACAAAAAAACACCCTCTTTCACCACTTTATTAAAATCCTTAAATACCCCTCCAGGTCCGACGTAATCCACACGAGGTCCCGCTACGCTCTCAGTTCTGTTACATGAAGCTGACAAGAGCGGTCACAGACCAGACCGCTCTCTGTCAGCTCCACACAGCAACTGAAGTGAGCCGCGCGATCAGCGATGAAGTCACAGGTGAGTTGCTGTCTCGGGTGGAGGACTTCAGCTGGCCACGGGTAACCTGAGTGATGGCAGCGCTGATCTCCCTTGCTCACTTCAGTCACTCAGGGGATTAGCGGTCACGGGTGAGTCCTTCACGGGTGACCGCTAATCAGGATGCCACACACAGACAGAGCCGCGGTATGACAATGAAGTCAGGTGAAGTTCACCCAAGTTCATTCTCATCGCGTGACTCTGTCTATGTCTGCTGTCAGCCGGAATGTAGCAGAGCTGAATTGCCGGGGGACCGCACTGAAAAAAATGCATCCAAAACGCATGTAAGATGCAAGCAAAATGCATCCAAAATACATGCGTTTTAGATGCATTTTTTTTTACAAACGCAGTGTCCAGTCTGCCAGAGGGTGCGTTCTTTTCTGCACTGCAGAGAACGCAACGTGCACATACCCTTATGGTTTAGTTAAACAATTCCCAAATCCCATATAGTTTAATCCTGCAGTCCTATTTTTTTTCATTCTTCATCCACTTATTGCTCACCTACCAAAGGTCAGTTAGCATAGACTTCAGACTGCAGGCAGTATAATTAGAGAATCACAGATGACACAGGGTTTGTTTGTTGCTTGTTACCATGGAGACGCATAGTTCTATATGGAGCTACAAGCAAAACCATAGGAGCTATAACTTCAAATTAATTGCAAAGTTGCTTCATTTTTCCGTTTCGATTCGTTGGGATACAAACATGATAACCATATACAGAAAGTCATAGTCATAAAAGACAGAAATTGACTGTCTGATCAACAAATATCATAGTTTAGTGACTTTAGAGACTTTTCTACCTAAAAGTTAAAACAATAGCAAAGTATGACCTTTCTGTTTGATTTTAGATAGTCCTGTTTCACACGTCAGTGAAAAACACAGACGTTTTTCACTGACATGTTAAACACGCATATGTCCCTCCGTGTGCCGTGATTCACGGCACACGTGGGTTGTCCATGTGCAATCCGTGATACATGATCTGTGATCCGTGATTGCACATGGACGTATACTCACCTGCCCCCACTCCTGCTGTCCGTGGTGCTGAAAAGTTCCACGATGCAGCATCCGGCCGCCGCTGTATCACCTCTGCAGCTACTTCCGGGTCAGCTATGTCGTGCATAATGAATATACACGACAGTAATGAGCCATTCAGGAAGCTGCAGAGGCAGAACACAGGTTCGCTGGAAAAGGTGAGTTAAAAATGTTTTTTATTTTCAATGTCTGTGATTTTCGGGTTCGTGTTTCATGGATCACACTATAGTGTGGTCCATGGGACATCAATGATGCCAGAAAAAAATGGACTTGTCTCCGTGCGGCAATCACAGACACGCGTGTACGCCGCACGGAGACACGGTCAGTGAAAAATCACTTATGTGTGAGCAGACCCATTGATTATAATGGGTCTGCGTATGTCAGTGATTCTGGTATGTATAAAAACTATCACATGCGTACCAGAATCACTGATGTCTGAAACAGGCCTTACAGACATTGCCTTTGTCGGACTGGGCTGCCAAGGGCCCACTAGTAACACTGACTCTGGGAGCCCACTGGTCAGCTTAACTCATTCACACATTTATCTGGGCTTCTATATAATAATGCACTGAGTAGTTTGTTTAGTGAATGACATGCTGTTTTTTTCTGTACATAGTGAATAATGTAATGGGGCCAAATACTGCCCATATTGGGGGATAAGTGGCTTACGTCAGCACAGGGGCCCTTCGGGAGATTCCCCTGTTCCCTGTGGGCCAATCCAAGCCTGGAAATTGCCATTTTTGTTTGTCCATTTCTGAAAAAGTGACCCCTGGATGTGTGGCATATTGGTTGTCATTGTTTGGCTACTTTATTGGACAGTGGTATAAAAGGCTTCCAAACAAACTTGATACAATTTACACAGGGGCGTAACTTCCACGGTCGCAGAAGTCGCCATTGCGACCGGGCCCGGCAGCATAGGGGCCCACTCTGCAGACCACGCGGCCGCTATATATACCGGTGTCATCAGCAGCGGCATCGGGCCCTCCTGCCCGGTGTCATCAGCTGCGGCATCGGGCCCTCCTGCCTGGTGTCATCAGCGGCGGCATCGGGCCTTCCTGCCTGGTGTCATCAGCAGCGGCATCAGGCCCTCTGCCCGGTGTCATCAGCGGCGGCATCGGGCCCTCCTGCCCGGTGTCATCAGCGGCGGCATCGGGCCCTCCTGCCGGTGTCATCAGCGGTGGCATAAGGCCCCCTCCCCATCATCGCGCACAGCAATGATGAAGCATAGAGTGGCGCTCCATGCTCCGTCATTCTCCCCTGTGCGCGGTGACGTTACTCCGGTGTGACTGCTGTGCTGAGAGCACAGAGCGCAAGATGGACTGCTGTCCGCACTACAGTATCAGCAGCTTCTCACACTGCAGTGCGGGCAGCTGCGGGGATGACGAGCACTGATGTCAGGAGGTTAGATGCTGTGACGATCTCCTACACTCCTGACATCAG
This sequence comes from Anomaloglossus baeobatrachus, assembly GCF_048569485.1. NCBI lineage: Eukaryota > Metazoa > Chordata > Amphibia > Anura > Aromobatidae > Anomaloglossus > Anomaloglossus baeobatrachus. The sequence continues at coordinate 588,010,307 of NC_134353.1, read as the reverse complement.
CGCTGTCACTGCCTTCTATGCCCGCTGTGTTCTCACATAACGTCACGTTACGTCAATTAGCGGTGACGTCACGGGCTACCGCGATCCTTCGCTGTGAACGCGAGGGGCATAGAAGTCAGTTACAGCGCTGACGTCAGGAGTGCAGGAGATCGTCACAGCAGGTAATGATCTCATCTAACCTCCTGACAGCAGCGCTCGTCATCCCCTGCAGTGACCTGGGCTGACCTATTGATGTTAGCTCAGGTCACTGCACTACTCTCCCAGCCAATGGGGAACATTCTGTTCTTCATTGACTGGGACAGTGACTATGGTATGGATCGTCGTGGCACCCCCTTATTGGATTACGTCGGACCCGGATTTGATTGTTCTTTTCAATAAATTGGTGAAAGAGGGAACGTTTTGGGGAATGTTTTTTCAAATAAAACTTTTTTGTTGTCTATTTTTTTTAATTACTAACTGGGTTAGTGATGTTGGGTATCTGATAGATGCCATGACATCACTAACCCCAGGGCTTGATTCCAGGTGACATTACACATCGGGCATCAACATCATATATTACCCCATTTGCCACCGCACCAGGGCAGTGGGATGAGTTGGGGCGAAGCGCCAGGATTGGCACATGTAATGGATGCGCCACTTCTTGGGCAGCTGTGGCCTGCTATTTTTAGGCTGGGGAATGTCCAATAACGGTGGACCTCCCTAGTCTGAGAATACCAGACCACAGCTGTCTGCTTTACCTTGGCTGGTGATCCAATTTGGGGGGCACCCCACGTTTTTTGTTTTAAATTATTTATTTAATTTAAAATGTCATTGTGGGGTGCCCTCTGTTTTGGATTACCAGCCAAGGTAAAGCTGCCAGCTGTGGTTTGCAGGCTGCAGCCGTTTGCTTTACCCTAGCTGGCTACAAAAGATAGGGGGAACCCTACGTGTTTTTTTTTTTAAATTATTTATTTTTTGGCTAAATACAAGGCTAAACACCCTTTAGTGCCACATGAAAGTCACTAAAGGGTGCCAGCTTAGAATATACAGGGGGGTAGGACATTATATATGTCTATCTGTCTATCCCTCTATTCATTCATTCATTCATTCATCCATCAATCCCTCTATCTCTCTGTCTCTATATCTATCTATCTATCCATCTCTATATCTAACCATCTATTTATCTTTCTAGCTGCTTCCGTTTTTTTGAGGTCCGCAAAAAAAGCGGAAGGCACACAGATGCCACACGGATGCATCCGTGAAAAAAACGGACTGTTTTTAGCGGACCGCAAAGATGGTACGGTCATGTGAATATAACCACACTTTCCACATTTTGTATCAAAAAAGTGCTCAAAAGATGCATCCTATCAACTGATATAACCACTTATATCCTTGAACCAAGAATATACAAATGATGCCATACTTCCATAAAAATAAACTTTATTTCATATAATAAAAACACACATTTTTGGACTTAATGGCACGACAGGGTAGCAAGAGTGCAAATGTAACTCCCCCAAATTAGAGGGAAGGTGGGTTAGGGATCAAAAACAAATCTCTCAGGTCCTCAATCAGCACTTTATTTCCTAATTTCACAATTGCTTATACTTGCAGATATCACCATAGCGTGATGTGCAACCATAAAGGTCACATAGGGACAATACCTGGGAAAACCTCTCGTAATTGGTCATGAACGGTTATATATGCCTGTATTGGTCAGTCACAAATTCACATCCTCTATGTTCTTCCCTAGTTGACCTTGATATTGTCGGGCATACAGATTTGCTCCTCCATAGGGCTATGAAAACTGGAAGCTACAGACAGGCCAATTTAATAACAATAATCTCACCTAGTACATTGATTGCCCTAAATATCTATTAGTCCCTCAAAATTCCACCATGGACTATTAAATGCGCTCACATGTACACATAATAAGGTGCAATCAAATCCTAGGCCAAGTCTCTATACCTCCCTGCAGATTTTACCAATCAAAATAACAAGGACAGGCCTCTAATAGTAAATCATAAGAGGCTATATATGCCTAGATTCATAGCCACAAATAACAATCTGTTCTCACAGAGGGGTACACAGGTAATGGCTAAAAAAAGGCCAGTCTGGTAACAATATTCTTACCTAATACACTGACTGCCTTAAGCATCTATCAATCCCTCCAAATTCCACTATGAGTTATTCAGTGAACTTACAAACATACCTAGTTAAACAAAACCAATATTAGATCATGCCTCAATACATAGGGGTCATTCTTTACATACCACCAGCCCATGTAAGCAACCTACAGGGGCACACCACACTAATAGTAATCGTAATTTACTGCATAACTAGTAACATCATACAATAGAGTACAGACCTGACCAGAGTAGTTTGCTCTCCACCCACCACGCCTCGACGCGTTTCACCGCCTAGGGCTTCCTCAGGAGGCTAATGCACACCTTGCTGAGCTCTCACCTTTTATATTCTATTAAAATTGAGCACATGTGGTGCATAATCGCATATCCGGCTCCACGCTAACGTCGGCGCAGCCTGGTTCCAGTCGGAGGAGATTCCGGAAGTTGCCTCACCTCACTTCCGGCCTGAGGCGGGACGCGAGCAGACCCGGCCACCATGGCAACGCGGTGCCAAGGCTACCGAGCATGCGCGCGGCCCGCTTGTTGTGGCCGTACTGAGAGGTAAGGAGTTCTCCTCCCGGATACCAGCTGCGCTCAGCGTGGCTCACCGAGCAGCAGCAACCACCACATGTGTTCATAAAGTGGAAAAAACCACGATCGAGGCCAACCACGCGCAGACCCTATTGCTATCCGATCTCATAAATATATTATTCAAAAATCGGAGGAACACAAAGGCCACTTGATGCCTAAAATAAAGGGCCATATGCACATTATAATCATAGTTTTAAGGTAGCAAAATGCGCACAAATTGTGTTTGCTCGAGGTTATTTACATTAGCAAGCCATTTGCAGCTACACACGAGCAACATATTACATATTTCTTACATGCTTATCATAACCTCGAGCCAGATATATATAAATTTATACACCCAAACGGCAAAAAACAGCTACCATACAATGGGCTACATCCCATATCAAATTTCTGTTAGTGATGCCCCCTTACATATACTATACAACCCCCCCATATAGTTACCTAAACACGACCAACCACCCACACTAAAAGCCCCACTTCACTAAAACCTAAGGCCACTGTTACCACTGTTTACTTAGATGCACTAATGTATCACCAAAACCCTTAATCCATCCAATACCAGGGGAAGGTTACAAACAGGGGCCAGATTAATTATGAGGGGAAGCAAGACCCATACACCTATAATCAAAAAAATCATAAATAACCACACATAATCCCTCATCCAGAACAATGTCCAGTACATGGGATAACGCTAAACTTGATTATAGGTCATTCATTGGTTAGTCTTCCATTCTTTGACCACTTGATGAAATCCATAATATTGCGACATTCATCCATCTTGACGATCGCTCAACGCATAATGCTTCATAAGTCGATCATCCAGTGCCGGTAACTGATTTTTTCAATTCCAGGGTATTCACAGTATATGTACCAATTCTACCGATTAGGTACAAGATTCGCGCGTTGCAATGACCTCAAGAAAAATAAGAATACAAATTACGACTCAAGCAAGGTATACTTTCCTCTATTCAATAAATACAAATCTTGCCAATAGAATGTAGAAATAACTAAAACAATATAAAAATATTAAAAACAAGATGTCCCCCACAGGATAAGACATATGTTCACAAAAAGGCATTGAATCCAAAATTTTCATTTAGACCTTCAGGGGTCACAGTGCCCAGCCTATAAATCCACCGGCTTTCTAAGCGTGCGAGAGTTCTACCGATGTCACCACCTCGTGCATCGATCCTAATTTGATCGATGGCTTTTACACTCAGCTGTCGAGAGTCAGAGTTGTGGCACTCCCTAAAATGTCGAGGGATGGTCTTCAATTTCTCACTACTAGATGTTTCTTTTGAGTTTTTTATATCCCTGACGTGCTCACCCACTCTGACTTTTAGCTCCCGGGTGGTCATACCTATATAGAGCAAGCCGCATGGGCAGGAGGCTTGATATATAACGGCTTTGGAAGAGCAGCTTAAAAACGCCCTGATGACATATTCTCTGTTGTCCCTAGCTCCGCGAAAGGTTTTTCCTTTCCGCATATTGCTGCAAGCTTTGCACAGTCCACACGGGTAAAATCCAATTGTTCCCACATTATGTTGATTCATTGTGGGATTATAATGGCTACGCACAAGGTAGTCCCTCATATTTCTGGCCCGACGTGCCGTAACTAATGGGTATTGTGGAATAGTAGATCTCAGTGCTGGGTCTGTTGCTAAAATTCCCCAATGTTTTTTACAAATCTCCACAATATCCTTCCAGCGGTTGTTGTATGTTGTAATAAGGCGGACCCCGTCTTGCTTTTGTCTATTTAATTGCCCATAGTTGCAATATAGTAAGGACTCCCTTGTGCGTTTTTTTGCCCGATCATAACCGTGTTTAATTGCTCTTCTGCTGTATCCTCGGTGCAGGAATCTTTGTTTAAGATCTTCCGCCTGCACCGAGAATGCCTCCTCAGAAGAGCAAATTCTACGAGCTCTCAAGAATTGTGCTATCGGGATGCTCTTAACTGTTGCTGGAAGATGTGACGATTGAGCATGCAAAAATGCATTTGTTGCCGTCGGTTTTCTATATATCTCAGTTGTTATTCTCCCATCCTCAGAAGTCTGAATACTGAGGTCTAAAAAATCTATCTCCCGACCAAACCGGTATGTAAGAAATATATTGACAGAGTTGTGATTCAGTCTGTCAATAAATTCCTTCAATTCCCCGGGGGTACCATCCCACAGGAACCAGACGTCATCAATATATCTCATCCAGTTGTTAACTTTATGGATGTTGACGTCTGGTTCCGTGAGGAAAATCTCCCTTTCCCATGCCCCCAGGAAAAGGTTTGCATAGGCTGGGGCACATGCCGCCCCCATTGCAGTACCTTGTTGTTGAATATAAGTAGCCCCTTTAAAAGTGAAGACGTTGTGAGTTAAGATGAACTCTAATAGCATGAGGAGGAGCTCCACTAACCTATTTTCCAGATTACTGCTCTTCAAGAAATAAGTAGCTGCTCTGAGTCCGTCCGTCATAATGTGGGAACAATTGGATTTTACCCGTGTGGACTGTGCAAAGCTTGCAGCAATATGCGGAAAGCAAAAACCTTTCGCGGAGCTAGGGACAACAGAGAATATGTCATCAGGGCGTTTTTAAGCTGCTCTTCCAAAGCCGTTATATATCAAGCCTCCTGCCCATGCGGCTTGCTCTATATAGGTATGACCACCCGGGAGCTAAAAGTCAGAGTGGGTGAGCACGTCAGGGATATAAAAAACTCAAAAGAAACATCTAGTAGTGAGAAATTGAAGACCATCCCTCGACATTTTAGGGAGTGCCACAACTCTGACTCTCGACAGCTGAGTGTAAAAGCCATCGATCAAATTAGGATCGATGCACGAGGTGGTGACATCGGTAGAACTCTCGCACGCTTAGAAAGCCGGTGGATTTATAGGCTGGGCACTGTGACCCCTGAAGGTCTAAATGAAAATTTTGGATTCAATGCCTTTTTGTGAACATATGTCTTATCCTGTGGGGGACATCTTGTTTTTAATATTTTTATATTGTTTTAGTTATTTCTACATTCTATTGGCAAGATTTGTATTTATTGAATAGAGGAAAGTATACCTTGCTTGAGTCGTAATTTGTATTCTTATTTTTCTTGAGGTCATTGCAACGCGTGAATCTTGTACCTAATCGGTAGAATTGGTACATATACTGTGAATACCCTGGAATTGAAAAAATCAGTTACCGGCACTGGATGATCGACTTATGAAGCATTATGCGTTGAGCGATCGTCAAGATGGATGAATGTCGCAATATTATGGATTTCATCAAGTGGTCAAAGAATGGAAGACTAACCAATGAATGACCTATAATCAAGTTTAGCGTTATCCCATGTACTGGACATTGTTCTGGATGAGGGATTATGTGTGGTTATTTATGATTTTTTTGATTATAGGTGTATGGGTCTTGCTTCCCCTCATAATTAATCTGGCCCCTGTTTGTAACCTTTCCCTGGTATTGGATGGATTAAGGGTTTTGGTGATACATTAGTGCATCTAAGTAAACAGTGGTAACAGTGGCCTTAGGTTTTAGTGAAGTGGGGCTTTTAGTGTGGGTGGTTGGTCGTGTTTAGGTAACTATATGGGGGGTTGTATAGTATATGTAAGGGGGCATCACTAACAGAAATTTGATATGGGATGTAGCCCATTGTATGGTAGCTGTTTTTTGCCATTTGGGTGTATAAATTTATATATATCTGGCTCGAGGTTATGATAAGCATGTAAGAAATATGTAATATGTTGCTCGTGTGTAGCTGCAAATGGCTTGCTAATGTAAATAACCTCGAGCAAACACAATTTGTGCGCATTTTGCTACCTTAAAACTATGATTATAATGTGCATATGGCCCTTTATTTTAGGCATCAAGTGGCCTTTGTGTTCCTCCGATTTTTGAATAATATATTTATGAGATCGGATAGCAATAGGGTCTGCGCGTGGTTGGCCTCGATCGTGGTTTTTTCCACTTTATGAACACATGTGGTGGTTGCTGCTGCTCGGTGAGCCACGCTGAGCGCAGCTGGTATCCGGGAGGAGAACTCCTTACCTCTCAGTACGGCCACAACAAGCGGGCCGCGCGCATGCTCGGTAGCCTTGGCACCGCGTTGCCATGGTGGCCGGGTCTGCTCGCGTCCCGCCTCAGGCCGGAAGTGAGGTGAGGCAACTTCCGGAATCTCCTCCGACTGGAACCAGGCTGCGCCGACGTTAGCGTGGAGCCGGATATGCGATTATGCACCACATGTGCTCAATTTTAATAGAATATAAAAGGTGAGAGCTCAGCAAGGTGTGCATTAGCCTCCTGAGGAAGCCCTAGGCGGTGAAACGCGTCGAGGCGTGGTGGGTGGAGAGCAAACTACTCTGGTCAGGTCTGTACTCTATTGTATGATGTTACTAGTTATGCAGTAAATTACGATTACTATTAGTGTGGTGTGCCCCTGTAGGTTGCTTACATGGGCTGGTGGTATGTAAAGAATGACCCCTATGTATTGAGGCATGATCTAATATTGGTTTTGTTTAACTAGGTATGTTTGTAAGTTCACTGAATAGCTCATAGTGGAATTTGGAGGGATTGATAGATGCTTAAAGCAGTCAGTGTATTAGGTAAGAATATTGTTACCAGACTGGCCTTTTTTTAGCCATTACCTGTGTACCCCTCTGTGAGAACAGATTGTTATTTGTGGCTATGAATCTAGGCATATATAGCCTCTTATGATTTACTATTAGAGGCCTGTCCTTGTTATTTTGATTGGTAAAATCTGCAGGGAGGTATAGAGACTTGGCCTAGGATTTGATTGCACCTTATTATGTGTACATGTGAGCGCATTTAATAGTCCATGGTGGAATTTTGAGGGACTAATAGATATTTAGGGCAATCAATGTACTAGGTGAGATTATTGTTATTAAATTGGCCTGTCTGTAGCTTCCAGTTTTCATAGCCCTATGGAGGAGCAAATCTGTATGCCCGACAATATCAAGGTCAACTAGGGAAGAACATAGAGGCTGTGAATTTGTGACTGACCAATACAGGCATATATAACCGTTCATGACCAATTACGAGAGGTTTTCCCAGGTATTGTCCCTATGTGACCTTTATGGTTGCACATCACGCTATAGTGATATCTGCAAGTATAAGCAATTGTGAAATTAGGAAATAAAGTGCTGATTGAGGACCTGAGAGATTTGTTTTTGATCCCTAACCCACCTTCCCTCTAATTTGGGGGAGTTACATTTGCACTCTTGCTACCCTGTCGTGCCATTAAGTCCAAAAATGTGTGTTTTTATTATATGAAATAAAGTTTATTTTTATGGAAGTATGGCATCATTTGTATATTCTTGGTTCAAGGATATAAGTGGTTATAACGGTCATGTGAATGTAGCCTTAAGCCAGCTTTACACCTTACAATTAGGTATGCGATCTCGTATGCGATGTGACACGCCCAGGTCGCATATGCGATTGAATGAGATTGCACGTAGGTCGTTCATTTGCTGTCACACGTGCGTTAGTAGTCTATGTTAAATTGATCAATGTGTGTAATGTGTAGGGATGCGTTTTTACTATGTCATCTGCCATTCAGCTCTGCTACATGGCCGCTGACAGCAGACACAGACAGCCATGTAGCAGAGCTGAATGGTAGTTCACAGCAGACACAGACAGAGCCGCACTGTCAGAATGAACTCGGGTGAACTTCACCCGACTTCATTGTCATGCTGCGGCTCTGTTTGTGTCGCATCCTGATTAGCGGTCACCAGTGAAGGGCTCACCGGTGACCGCTAAACTCCTGAGTAACTGAATTGAGCAGCCCTCTCTCATACTCACCGATCCCCGGCGCTGCACGGCATTCACACTGCTCCTCCGGCGGCTTTTACTATTTTGAAAAAGCCGGCCGCCCATTAAACAATCTCGTATTCCCTGCTTTCCCCGCCCACCGGCGCCTATGATTGGTTACAGTGAGACACGCCCCCACGCTGAGTGACAGGTGTCACACTGCACCCAATCAAAGCAGCCGGTGGGCGTGTCTATACTGTGCAGTGAAATAAATAATTAAATAATTAAAAAAAACGGCGTGCGGTCCCCCCCAATTTTAAAACCAGCCAGATAAAGCCATACGGCTGAAGGCTGGTATTCTCAGGATGGGGAGCTCCACGTTATGGGGAGCCCCCCAGCCTAACAATATCAGCCAACAGCCGCCCAGAATTGCCGCATACATTATATGCGACAGTTCTGGGACTGTACCCGGCTCTTCCCGATTTGCCCTGGTGCGTTGGCAAATCTGGGTAATAAGGAGTTATTGGCAGCCCATAGCTGCCAATAAGTCCTAGATTAATCATGTCAGGCGTCTATGAGACACCCTCCATGATTAATCTGTAAATTACAGTAAATAAACACACACACGCCAGAAAAAATCCTTTATTAGAAATAAAAAACACAAACATATACCCTGGTTAACCACTTTAATCAGCCCCAAAAAGCCCTCCTTGTCCGGCGTAATCCAGGATGCTCCAGCGTCGTTTCTAGCGCTGCTGCATGGAGGTGACCGGAGCTGCAGAAGACACCGCCGCTCCGGTCACCTCCACGCAGCTAATGAAGACAGCCGCGCGATCAGCTGCTGTCACTGAGGTTACCCGCTGTCACTGGATCCAGCGGTGGCCGCGGGTAACCTCAGTGACAGCTCAGCTGATCGCGCGACTCACCGTGAGTAACGCGATCAGCTGAGCTGTCACTGAGGTTACCCGCGGCCACCGCTGCATCCACCGCTGCATCCAGTGACAGCGGGTAACCTCAGTGACAGCTCAGCTGATCGCGCGCCTGTCTTCATTAGCTGTGTGGAGGTGACCGGAGCGGCTGTGTCTGCTGCAGCTCCGGTCACCTCCATGCAGCAGCGCTGGATGCGACGCTGGATCATCCTGGATTCCGCCGGACATGGAGGGCTTTTTGGGGCTGATTAAAGTGGTGAACCAGCGTATATGTGTGTGTTTTTTATTTCTAATAAAGGATTTTTTCAGGTGTGTGTGTGTTTATTTACTGTAATTTACAGATTAATCATGGAGGGTGTCTCATAGACGCCTGACATGATTAATCTAGGACTTATTGGCAGCTATGGGCTGCCAATAACTCCTTAATACCCTGATTTGCCAACGCACCAGGGCAAATCGGGAAGAGCCGGGTACAGTCCCAGAACTGTCGCATATAATGTATGCGGCAATTCTGGGCGGCTGTTGGCTGATATTGTTAGGCTGGGGGGCTCCCCATAACGTGGAGCTCCCCATCCTGAGAATACCAGCTTTCAGCCGTATGGCTTTATCTGGCTGGTTATAAAATTGGGGGGAACCGCACGCCGTTTTTTTTAATTATTTAATTATTTATTTCACTACACAGTATAGACACGCCCACCGGCTGCTGTGATTGGGTGCAGTGTGACACCTGTCACTCAGCGTGGGGGCGTGTCTCACTGTATCCAATCATAGGCGCCGGTGGGCGGGGAAAGCAGGGAATACGAGATTGTTTAATGGGTGGCCGGCTTTTTCAAAACAGTAAAAGCCGCCGGAGCAGTGTGAATGCCGTGCAGCACCGGGGATCGGTGAGTATATGAGAGAGGGGGATAGACTGACATGGACAGAGAGAGAGGGACAGAGATAGTGACCGACTGACAGAGATTAGGGAATGACAGACATTGTGAGGCGCTTCAGAATGCAGCTTTTCAGCTGCGCTCTGAAGCAGAGCTTTTTTAAGCTGCGGTGCAGAGCGCACACCTGCGCACATAGCATCAGACACCAAAATCGTATGAGGGATGTCACACGTTACAATTCACTAGGTTCATACAACAAAACGCTCAATGTATGAGGAATAAACGACGTGTATGCGATCACCGTATTTTCGGTCAATCTTGATCGCACGTAGGTTTCACACGCAAATACGTCACGAACGATGCAGGATGTGCGTCACTTACAACTTGACCCCGACGACGGATTGAAAGATTTATTGAAGCGTGTAAAGCAGGCATTATACACAGGGAGGCCTGGGGGTTCTGCATTATACACAGGGAGGCCTGGTGGAGGCTGCATTATACACAGGGAGGCCTGGTGGAGGCTGCATTATACACAGGGAGGCCTGGTGAGGGCTTCATTATACACAGGGAGGCCTGGTGGGGGCTTCATTATACACAGGGAGGCCTGGTGGGGGCTGCATTATACAAAATAAAGGACCCCTTATACATGGACTATAGGGGGGCATTTACATGGAGGAGTATAGGGCTGCATAATACAATATGAAGGTTTTATGAGGCTGCATTATAACACATATAGGACTATGGGGGCTACATTATAATATATGGAGGACTATGAAGGCTACCTTATACATGGACTATGGGGGTGCATTATAAAATATGGAGCACTATGTGCTGCAGTATAATCTATTGAGTACTATGGGGTGAATTGTAATACATGGAGAACTATGGGAAATGCATTATAATACATGGAGGACTATGGAGGCGCATTCTATTATATCAAGGTTATGTGGGACCCTATATACTATATGGAAGGCTATGTGGGGGCCATTATAGTATTTGGAGAACTATATACGAGGGGGGACAAAGATACAAGCATGGGATGGGAACGTTTTGTGCTGAGGGAAAAAGGCTCTTCTCTCAGCACCCAGCTTTCCCATGCTCTGTTATGGGAAAGCTGGGTGCTGAGGGAAAGATGTATAGCATAGCATGGGGAAGCTGGGTGCCGATGACAAGTTGGATATCAGAACATAGGAAAGCTGGATGCTGATAGAGGGTTTTTAGATCATGGAAAACCTGGGTGCTGAGGGTAAGAGCCAAGTGTCAGCGTGATTATCACGTACTCCGAGTGCCAGTGTCATCCCATACCCCAAGTGTCTGTGTGCGTGGAGGGGGGGCCCGGGTCCGAACTTTGCACCGGGGCCCATCAGACTCTAGTTACACCACTGAATTTACACCAAGGCCTGTTAAAGGGAATCTGTCACCAGGTTTTTGCCACCTAATCTGAGAGCAGCATAATGAAGTGGCAGAGATCCTGATTTCAGCAATGTATCACTTACTGGGTTGCTCAGTGTAGTTTTGATAAAATCACTGATTAATCAGCAGTAGATTATCATTAGAGGACTATTTGGTGTGCTGCAGCATATTCATGGGCTCTGTATAACTGCTAGATCTGCAGCAGAGAAAACATTGATTTTATTAAAATGACAGCAAACTGCTCAGTAAGTGACAGATCGCTGGAATCAGGGTCTCTGTCTCTGCATGACTCTGCTCTCGGGTGGGGGAGAAAAAATCTGGCGACAGATTCCCTTTAATATCTGTGTCCTTTCCTGAAACCCTTCACTCTTCTTTTATAGTTAACATCCCACTTAGACCTCGGTTCCACTTGCAAGAGCATTGGAAGCGATATGCTAATGTCTCTTTGCTCTGGGTGTAAGTCGAGGGTCATGCGACTGTGATGTGATCTTACGATCAGGCCAAAGCTGCGGAGAACAAGGAGGGAGCACTTCCTCCCCATCTCCTCCCCCGTCTGTCTCTGCGTATATCGCACTGCACTCGGATGACATACAAGTGCAGTGCGATGTTTCCCACACATCCATAGACTTGTATGGGGGTGCATGAGCCGAGACTCGCTGCCAAACATATGGCATGAGATATCAATCGCAGATGGACACTGCCCCATAGGTTTGCACTAGAGTGAGAGCAATCCGATGTTTTATCGGATTGTGCTCGTCCGTGAAAACGCAAATGGAACCGAGCCCTTACCGCCATTCTCAGCTGCTGGGCCTCCCGGCCTGGCATATTACTGACACAGATCTCCTGCTGGGATCTCCGACGCAGTCTCTCCAGGATGTGTGGCCTGCACTTGTGACTGAAGCCAGTGCACCAATGCTCAGTGGCTGGGTATTAAGATTTTAGACTAATTAGTGTGTTGTTACTTTCAGGATTCTTGGCATTGACCCAACTTGTTGTTTTTTACCATGTCTACCAATCTGCTACTCTGCCTGTGACTCGCCCACCCCAGGGCTATGGGACACCCGGTGCCGGGCCGGACTAGTCCGGTGGTAGTCAGTGGTGGCTGGGCCCGGCTCCGTGGCCCTGGTGGGTGTCAGTTGAATATGTGGCTGATGACTTTAATGTTTGTGTTCGTGACGCCACCTGTGGTATGCGGCTATTAAGCCGCCGCTGCTGTGTGAGGCCACCGGGATGATGTTATGGCAGCAATGTTAGTACTGCTCCCCACAGGTGGAGCAATGCCCGGGGCACAGTTGGTGCTTGTGGAAGTCTATGGTGCTGCGTGACTAACACGGTGCAGGGCCGACAAGCAATGAAAGAAACAGGCACAAACAGTAGTCTCTTTACCTTCTCCTCTTTTACTCGGCAGAAACTTAGTCCAGGGAGACCGTCACAGATGGTATAGATGATCCGGCCGGCCTGGAAGTGCCTGGGGTGATCTTTGGCCAGTTGAGTATGAGGCCTACTCCTTAATCTTTCTCTGCTGTTTTAGGACACTGCACTTTAGGTTTGCAATTGCCCTCTTGCTGCTGGGACTTGTTGTTCGTCCCCTTTTCTGTGTGGTAGACTGCGCAGGCCCTCTCTGGTGCTTCTCTGCTGGAGCCCACACCAGGCCCTTGGGATGCAGTTGTACCTTCAGATTGCTTCTGGGACAGGGGGCTTGCAGCTCTCCTGCCCTCCGGATTCAGCCACCAGGGATGGATTTTATGCCCTGGCAACTACAGACTCCGATGTCCGAGTCTCTGCTGTGCCTCTCTGCTCCCCTTGCTTCACTGGGCCAAGCTATCCAAGCTCTAGGCCCCAGTTTACAAGGCAGCACTACTCTGCGTCTGCACTCTTTCACTCCTGTCTCCAAACTAACTAACACTTCCTCCTTCCAGCCAGACTTAAGGAATGCTCCCTGAAGTTCCAGGTTCAGAGCTCCCCCTGCTGGCCGGAGGGAGAACTGTGTTGAGTGTTAACTTACTGGCCAATAGATCTCCCAATTACCTCCAGGCTCAGCATTAACCCTTTTGGGAGGGCAATGCTGTTGTGGCGACCAGGTCCTGGGGCGCCACACTCCCCCTTAGTTAAATTCAGTACTCCCGGACTGTAGAGACAAACATGACATGTTAGAACATTTCATCCCATTATGGGAGGCGCAATTACTTTAACGTTACAACCTTAAACATTACTATAAGAGTCCAGTGTGGCTCCCTGCCGGGTGTCCATTACACTGCTCCATGGGGGACCCGCCGCGTTCAAACCCCCAACGTAGGCTCTGGGCGTGCGTCAGAGCATTGATGACCCCACTCTATGCACGCCGGACGGGTTTTTCTTCAGGGGTGTTGAGCACACTGGTGCTAACTATGAACAATTTAGGTGTTGGCCACCCATAGTCCAGTGGCCCAATTGTCCATTTTCACAATCAAAGAAAACGAAAACATTTTGTACACAACATGGCAGACATTTTGCATAACTATTTACATCCTAATAAGTACTCTTTCCCTTATACAGTTGACTCCCTATACCTTAGAGGGGGTTGTCCCCGAGTGCTGCGCTGGGACCTACGTAGCTCTGGTGTTTGCCCCTGACTACGTGGTGCGTCTTCTATCTCAGCACTACAGGTGGGCCTAACCCCCATAGGTAAGCGTGATGGTTGCCTTTGTGATCTAGGAGTCGCCAAGGGTATGACAGGTTCACCACTGACAGGGGGTTGATCCTCCTGCTCCACTGCTGGCGTGTCATCTCGTGCCGGAGCGGACGATTCTTTAGGTGGATCCGGAACCTTTTCTGTTTCTGGCTCGACCAACTGCGGAAACGTCAAAACTGGTACCACTATGGCATTGTTTATTCGGGTCCAAGTTTTGGGGAACTTTCCAAGGATGGTTTGAATCATCTCCCCTCCTTTCTCTTGACTTTGGGGACTTCCTTGTACTCCTTCCATTTCTCTTTGGATTCTGCACCGTTCAGGGCACGCTTTCAGGCGGTCTCGGGAAATTGCTTGATAGGTCTTGCCTTCATCTTTGCTTATGAGGCATACCTTACTATTGTCAAAGTTGGAGGGGATAATGGTGTAGGGCTCGTTTTCCCACTGATCATCCAATTTATGCGTCTTCCGCTTCTTCTTGAGGACTTGTTCTCCAGGTGCTAAGGGAGTTGCTGGGGCTGTTTGATTGTAATGCTGTTCTTGCCTCGTTCTTGCTTGAGACAGGCTCCTCTCTACGCACTCCTGGACCTTACGGTACCGCTGCTGCCGTTCTGTATCCCAATCCTCTATTTCTTGAACCGCCTCAGGCGACACAGTCCCCATCTCAAAGTCTACAGGCAACTTGCCTGGTCTGGCTCGCATCAGGTAAGCGGGGCTGCAGTTGGTCGAATTCACTGGGATGTGGTTGTACAGGTCTACCAGATCTGGCAACTTTTCTGGCCATTGGTTCCTTTCCTCCAGCGGCAGGGTCTTCAGCATATCAATAACCACATGGTTCATTTTCTCGCACAGTCCATTGGTTTGGGGGTGGTACGGTGTGGTTCGGATTTTCTTACAACCGTACATGTTACAGAACTCTTGGAACACTTCAGCCTCGAATGCAGGACCCTGATCAGTCAGTACCCTTTCCGGATAGCCGTGAGGTCGACAAAAGGATGCCTGGAACGCTCTAGCTGCTGTCCTGGCTGTCTGGTCCTTCACAGGCACTACTACCAGGAAACGAGAGTAATGGTCCACAATGGTGAGGGCGTACACATAGCCTGACCGGCTTGGTGTTAACTTCACGTGGTCCAGGGCCACCAACTCCAGGGGCTGCTTTGTGACAATTGGCTGTAGGGGAGACCTTTGGCTGGCATAGTCTTTCCGCCTCAGGTTACACGGGCCACAGTCTCGGCACCACTTCTCGATCATCTTTCTCATGTGCACCCAATAGAACCGATCACGGAGTAGGGCTTCCAACTTCTTCCACCCGAAGTGTCCTGCGTTATCATGATACGCTGCTAGGACCATTGGAGCATCTCTCTGCGGAACCACTATCTGCCAGACAAGTTCATTTGTTCGATAGTTGACATATCTCTTGCAGAGCTTGCCTTGGTAGGTGAACAGTCGTCCCCTCTCCTTCCACAGCTGCTGGGCTTCCTCTGGAGCGTCTGGGCCAAGATGGGTCTCAGCTTGCGCTAGCTTCTCTTTGACCAATCGCACGGCCGGGTCACCGTTCTGTGTTTCTTCCCAATTATGGTGGAGTAAGGGGTTGACCGAGACCCCGTGCTGGCTTGAGCGCTTCACTCCTACAGCATGCTCACACTGGGACACACCTTGGTGATGGAAAGCCGGTAACTCTATCTCTTCGAGTTCATCCATGTCTTCTCCAGACTCGGGCAAGTGAGGCATTCTGGACAGCGCATCAGCATTGTTATTCTTCTTGCCAGCCCGATACTTGATGGTAAAGTCAAAGTTAGACAGCCGGGCCATCCATCGCTGTTCCATCGCACCTAACTTGGCTGTTGCCAGGTGTGTCAACGGATTGTTGTCCGTGAAGATGGTGAACTTGGCCGATGCCAGATAGTGCTTGAAGCGTTCAGTCACTGCCCAAACAATAGCGAGGAACTCCAGCTTGAAGGAACTGTAGTTTTCTGGATTCCTTTCTGTGGGCCGAAGCTTCCTACTGGCGTACGCTATCACCCTCTCTCTGCCTCCCTGTACCTGGGACAGAACTGCTCCCAGTCCCACGTTGCTGGCGTCTGTATACAGTACAAACGGTTGGCTGTAGTCAGGGTAGGCCAGAATTTCTTCTCCCGTGAGAGCCCCTTTCAGCCGGACAAAGGATGTTTCCAGTTGGCTGCTCCATTCAAATGGAGGGCTCTGCTTCTTAGCCTGCTTTGGCTGGCCCACCAGGAGATCTTGAAGGGGCGCTGCTATCTTGGTGAAACCATCAATGAACCTTCGGTAGTAGCCCACCAGTCCAAGGAACTGCCGCACCTCCTTCACTGTGGTGGGTCTTGGCCAGTCCTTGATTACAGTGACTTTCTCCGGATCAGGTGCCACACCTTCTGCGCTGACCACATGACCCAGGTACTGTACCTTTGGCTTCAAGAGGTGACATTTGGACGGCTTGATCTTCAGGCCATATTTCGACAAGGATTCAAACACTTCTGCTAAGTGCTTCAGGTGGTCCTCATAAGTCTTGGAGTAGACTATTACGTCATCCAGGTACAACAGCACGGTTTCAAAGTTGTGATGGCCCAAGCAGCACTCCATCAACCTTTGGAATGTCCCTGGGGCGTTGCAGAGCCCGAATGGCATACAGTTGAACTCACAGAGACCCATTGGTGTCGTGAATGCAGTCTTCTCTTTGTCCGCCTCTGCCACGGGAACCTGCCAATACCCACTGGTGAGATCCAAGGTGGAGAAATAGTTAGCTGACTTTAAGGCTGTTAGTGACTCCTCTATTCTGGGCAGTGGATAAGCATCTTTATGTGTAATGCGGTTAATTTGCCTGTAATCTACACACATTCTCATCGTACCATCTTTTTTCTTTACGAGCACTAGTGGAGCTGCCCAGGGGCTACAACTATCTCTGATAACCCCAGCCTCCTTCATTTCCCGTAACATTTCCTTGGCACACTGATACTGTGCGGGGGGTACAGGGCGGTATCTCTCTTTAATGGGATGATGATCACCCGTGGGGATTTGATGTTTAACCCCTTTCACCTGCCCAAAATCTAGGGGGTGTTTGCTGAAGACCCGCTCGTACTCCTGTACCACCCGGTAAACCCCATGCTTTTGGTGCGAGGGGGTGGAGTCGGTGCCTACATGTAATTTTTGGCACCAGTCTTCCGGCTGCCCCTTGGAGCCATTGTCTTCCGCCTGGTCGGACGGGATCAAGGGTTCCACTGCTTTAATGGTATTGTTACTGACAGTGTACAGTTTTGCTACAGTGGCGTACCGGGGCAATTTGGCCTCCTCCTCCCCACAATTCAGGACACGGACGGGCACTCTCCCCTTGCGGACGTCCGCTACCCCTCTGGCTATCAGGACTCCAGGCCTACTGTCTGAATACACTGGTTCTACCAAGGCATGGTAATCCTGACCCTTGAGGCCTATTGCTGCCCGACACCATATCAACATTTCACTTCTTGGGGGTATTACAATGGGGAGGGGGTCACTTACCCTCACACTGCCAATTTCTCCTCCGGCCAGCTCTACTTGCTGCCTCCTCATCAGGGCTCTGATCTCCCTCTGTAGGACACGCTGCTGCCCGGAGCTGGCAGTTTCAGACGCCTGCTGCAACAAAATTATCACTTCGGCAATACAATTTTCTATCACATTTGTACCAAGGGTTAGCAGTGGGTCAGATTCTTTGCGATCAATATCTACAATTATCATCCCCTGACATGGCAATTCCACCCGCCCCACTTTAATGGTTACTTCTTTGTACCCAATTTGAGGTAAGGGCTGACCATTACTGGCCACAATCGTTAAATCATCATCTGGGCCATGGTCAATGTCTGAATCAGCCCAATATCTTTTGTACAGTTTGTGGGGGATGGTTGTTACCTGGGACCCCGTATCCAGGAGGGCATTCAAAGGGATCCCATCCAGCACAATGGGAAGGACCGGTCGTCCTCCCACATACTTGCTGCGGCTGGGGTTTGAGCCGGGCTTCCTCACACCTGGGGGTTGGCTCCTGGCCCCAGGCTCAGCCCGTTTAAAGGACAGCGTCGTGCAATGTGGCCCGCCTGGTTGCAGTGGCGGCAGATCGGTTGTCCTGTTGAATCATACCGGTCTGTGTCTCTGCCTCGGGTCGGCGGAATCCTCCTCTGTCGCATCCATGGGACGTCTTCTGGGCTGGAGGCCAACTCGATTTTTGCAGGCGAGGGGGTCATTTGTAGAGACTGCACGGTCTTGGCAAGGGCAGCCACAGTCTTGGTCAGCTCCTGGAACTGCTGTCTGAGCTCTGCCGTGGGATCCTTATCCAGGGACTGCGCCTCAGCCCCTGCAGTGGCTCGTGTTGCAGGCACCACCCCGGGGTACGTGATAGCAAGAGGCCGGAGGGGTACTGGGTCATTCGGTGTAGATTCTCTCAGTACCCTGATGGCCTGGTCCTTAAACTTTGCAAAGTCCAGAGCAGGGTTCTGCAGGACCATGATACGCAGCTGGGTCCTGTGGGCATCTGACAGGAGCCCCTCTATGAACTGCTCAGTTAGGAGTTTGTCTTCTTCACGTACACTCTCTGGGTCCACCTGTTTAACTGCTTTCAGGGCCTCCTGCAAGTTTAAGGCATAGTCCCTTATGCTGTCTGTGGCCCGTTGCTTGCACCCAAAGAATCTCATCTTTATCTCTGCTGCGGTGCGGGTGTCAAAAGTGCTCTTTAGTTTGGCCAGTATCTGGGCTGCTGTCCCTTTATCTGTATCAGGCCAGGACTTCGCTTCACGCTGGGCTGCGCCGGCTAGCTGTCCCATTAATATGCCCACCTTCTGGCTCTCAGTCAGAGGATACACCCGGAACAAGCTGTGCAGGCTTTCTCTGAAGTCACTCAAGGTATGGGACTCCCCGGAGTACTGCGGCAGCCATTCTGCTCCTGGTATGTACGGCATGGTGATCGGCATTACCGGCGCTATAGTGGGGGCTGGGGCGACGGCGACTGGGACTACTTCGGCCGGTGCTGCGGCGCCCTGGGCGATGGCAGCCACCTGCTCTCCCTCGGATTCGGACATCTTCCTCCCCCTTAGTGAACCTTACCAGGCTCCGTTCACTTTTCAAATTTTCTTCCGGGTCGCGCGGGGTTAACAGCGCTCTGCTCTGATGGCGCGCTCCCTTCGCGCTCTTTGTCAGGCACGCCCCCCTTCTTCCTGCGCTCGGCGCGGCTAATGGCGGCGGCAATTTACAACCAGTACACAGTCTTTTACACAGTTCTTCAGGCGCACAGTACCCGGTGTGACCGGGCACGAAATCCTGTTCGTGACGCCAAAAGTTGACTCGCCCACCCCAGGGCTATGGGACACCCGGTGCCGGGCCGGACTAGTCCGGTGGTAGTCAGTGGTGGCTGGGCCCGGCTCCGTGGCCCTGGTGGGTGTCAGTTGAATATGTGGCTGATGACTTTAATGTTTGTGTTCGTGACGCCACCTGTGGTATGCGGCTATTAAGCCGCCGCTGCTGTGTGAGGCCACCGGGATGATGTTATGGCAGCAATGTTAGTACTGCTCCCCACAGGTGGAGCAATGCCCGGGGCACAGTTGGTGCTTGTGGAAGTCTATGGTGCTGCGTGACTAACACGGTGCAGGGCCGACAAGCAATGAAAGAAACAGGCACAAACAGTAGTCTCTTTACCTTCTCCTCTTTTACTCGGCAGAAACTTAGTCCAGGGAGACCGTCACAGATGGTATAGATGATCCGGCCGGCCTGGAAGTGCCTGGGGTGATCTTTGGCCAGTTGAGTATGAGGCCTACTCCTTAATCTTTCTCTGCTGTTTTAGGACACTGCACTTTAGGTTTGCAATTGCCCTCTTGCTGCTGGGACTTGTTGTTCGTCCCCTTTTCTGTGTGGTAGACTGCGCAGGCCCTCTCTGGTGCTTCTCTGCTGGAGCCCACACCAGGCCCTTGGGATGCAGTTGTACCTTCAGATTGCTTCTGGGACAGGGGGCTTGCAGCTCTCCTGCCCTCCGGATTCAGCCACCAGGGATGGATTTTATGCCCTGGCAACTACAGACTCCGATGTCCGAGTCTCTGCTGTGCCTCTCTGCTCCCCTTGCTTCACTGGGCCAAGCTATCCAAGCTCTAGGCCCCAGTTTACAAGGCAGCACTACTCTGCGTCTGCACTCTTTCACTCCTGTCTCCAAACTAACTAACACTTCCTCCTTCCAGCCAGACTTAAGGAATGCTCCCTGAAGTTCCAGGTTCAGAGCTCCCCCTGCTGGCCGGAGGGAGAACTGTGTTGAGTGTTAACTTACTGGCCAATAGATCTCCCAATTACCTCCAGGCTCAGCATTAACCCTTTTGGGAGGGCAATGCTGTTGTGGCGACCAGGTCCTGGGGCGCCACACCTGTCTACTATGTAATCAAATTTTGCCAGTCACAACATTGGTCTCAGGGTCGGACATACCATTGGTGCAACCTATGCAGCAACAGAGGAGCCCAAGGAGGTGCCTCCAAAGCAGGTGCTTCCCTCTAGCAATATATAGCTATTACAATCATGTATTTCAGATAATTCAATGTACATACTAGCATTGAAATGATGCAAAGCTCCAACTTTTGGGATTGTAATATGGTTTCGGATAACCGTATTATGCCATTAGTACTCAAATTTGATGATGCCAAATGACTCGCAATGCTATAATAACCGAGATAACAATCTTGCTTCCTTTCTCTCTTTTCCTGAATTGTTTTTTCCAAGCTCTCTTCCGCCTTCTTCCTTACAACAACACACAGCACGCTGAGCACCTCTCATATTCCTTATCTACGATGTGTCAACAGTACAGCAACTGCAGAATTATTTTCTCAGGATGTGTTGTGGAAGGAAAGAAACAAGGTTAACTGCCTCCATGGCCTTAAATATGGTTTACAACATCCAAAAGACCTGTCATATAAGGGACAAGATTTCTAAAATCAGAAAGCTAAGAGTTCATATTAAGCTTTTCATTTATGCAGCACTTTATAGACATCATCACTGTCCCTATTGGGGCTCCAAAGTCACAAAATGTAAAGTCATATGAAGAAGTTTGGGCATCCCTATTAGGCCTAAGCCACACGGCGAGAAAAACAGTGCGAGTGGAGTGCGATAAAACATCGCATTCCCCTCGGACCAATTCTAGCCTGTGTGTCAGCACACATGAGCGATTATTTTCTCAGCCCTAATCGGACCGAGAAAACAATCGCAGCATGCGGCAATTGTAATCCGAGACTCTTTCTCTTACACCCATTCAAGTGAATGGGGCGAGAGAAAAATCGCACTGCACTCGCGGTACATCGGTGTACCGCTAGTGCAGTGCGAGAATGGCAATAGCCGGCTATGCAGGTGAGAGGGAGAGAAATCCCTCCCTCCCCTCCTGAGTGCCGCCCCGCCCCCCGCAGCTGAGGTCTGCTCGCACGAACGGACCTCAGTTGCAAGGACACACGCATGACACTCGGCTCTGCTGTACTGCCAGCACAAGCCGAGTGTCATACAAGTGGATCGCAGTAGTCCCCGTGTGGCCCCAGCCTTAGGCCGGGGCCACACGGGGACTACTGCGATCCCCTTGCATGAGACTCGGCTCGTGCTGGCAGTACAGCAGAGCCGAGTCTCATGCTTGTGTCCTTGCAACTGAGGTCCGTTCGTGCGAGCAGACCTCAGCTGCGGGGGGCGGGCCGGCACTCAGGAGGGGAGGGAGGGATTTCTCTCCCTCTCGCCTGTGTAGCCGGCTATAGACATTCTCGCTCTGCACGCACGGTACACCGGTGTACCGCGAGTGCAGTGCGATTTTTCTCTCGCCCCATTCACTTGAATGGGTGCGAGAGAAAGAGTCTCTGATTACAATCGCAGCATGCTGCGATTGTTTTCTCGGTCCGATTAGGGCTGAGAAAATAATCGCTCATGTGTGCTGTCACACAGGCTAGAATTGGTCCGAGGGGAATGCGATGTTTTATCGCACTCCACTCGCACCGATTTTCTCGCCGTGTGGCTTAGGCCTAAATGTTAACCTTTTTTCTTTATAACAATTTGGGTTTTTGCAACAGCTATTTCAGTTTCATATATCTAATAACTGATGGACTGAGTAATATTTCTGGATTGAAATGAGGTTTATTGTACTAACAGAAAATGTGCAATCCGCATTTAAACAAAATTTGACCGGTGTAAAAGTATGGGCACCCTTATCAATTTCTTGATTTGAACACTCCTAACTACTTTTTACTGACTTACTAAAGCACTAAATTGGTTTTGTAACCTCATTGGGCTTTGAACTTCATAGGCAGGTGTATCCAATCATGAGAAAAGGTATTTAAGGTGGCCACTTGCAAGTTGTTCTCCTATTTGAATCTCCTATGAAGAGTGGCATCATGGGCTCCTCAAAACAACTCTCAAATGATCTGAAAATAAAGATTATTCATCATAGTTGTTCAGGGGAAGGATACAAAAAGTTGTCTCAGAGATTTAAACTGTCAGTTTCCACTGTGAGGAACATAGTAAGGAAATGGAAGAACACAGGTACAGTTCTTGTTAAGCCCAGAAGTGGCAGGTCAAGAAAAATATCAAAAAGGCAGAGAAGAAGAAAGAAGAAAAATGGTGAGAACAGTCAAGGACAATCCACAGACCACCTCCAAAGACCTGCAGCTTCATCTTGCTGCAGATGGTGTCACTGTGCATCGGTCAACAATACAGCGCACGTTGCACAAGGAGAAGCTGTATGGGAGAGTGATGCGAAAGAAGCCTTTTCTGCAAGCACGCCACAAACACAATCGCCTGAGGTATGCAAAAGCACATTTGGACAAGCCAGTTACATTTTGGAAGAAGGTCCTGTGGACTGACGAAACAAAGATTGAGTTGTTTGGTCATACAAAAAGGCGTTATGCATGGAGGCAAAAAACACGGCATTCCAAGAAAAGCACTTGCTACCGACAGTAAAATTTGGTGGAGGTTCCATCATGCTTTGGGGCTGTGTGGCCAATGCCGGCATCGGGAATCTTGTTAAAGTTGAGGGTCACATGGATTCAACTCAGTATCAGCAGATTCTTGACAATAATGTGCAAGAATCAGTGACGAAGTTGAAGTTACGCACGGGATGGATATTTCAGCAAGACAATGATCCAAAACACCGCTCCAAATCTATTCAGGCATTCATGCAGAGGAACAATTACAATGTTCTGGAATGGCCATCCCAGTCCCCAGACCTGAATATCATTGAACATTTGTGGGATGATTTGAAGCGTGCTGTCCATGCTCGGCGACCATCAAACTTAACTGAACTGGAATTGTTTTGTAAACAGAAATGGTCAAATATACCTTCATCCAGGATCCAGGAACTCATTAAAAGCTACAGGAAGCGACTAGAGGCTGTTATTTTTGCAAAAGGAGGATCTACAAAATATTAATGTCACTTTTATGTTGAGGTGCCCATACTTTTGCACCTGTCAAATTTTGTTTAAATGTGGATTGCACATTTTCTGTTAGTACAATAAACCTCATTTCAATCCAGAAATATTACTCAGTCCATCAGTTATTAGATATATGAAACTGAAATAGCTGTTGCAAAAACCCAATTTGTTATAAAGAAAAAAGGTTAACATTAATAGGGGTACCCAAACTTTTTCATATGACTGTATGTCTTGGAGGAAACCCATGTAAACAAGAGCAGAGTAGACAACCTCCTTACAGATGTTGTCCTTGGTGATATATGAACCCAGGAACCAGTATTGAAATGTAGCAATGCCAGCCACTGAGCCACAAGGCTATGTGTTGTGTATATTAAAATGTAAAGCAATGTACACAAAAGCCAAAAGGGCCTCCTAATGTTCACCCCTTAACCTCTAATAAAGAAAATCTCCTTCACTTCCGAGGCGCTTGGTTGTGTCAACAGAGTAGATACAGGTAGGTGAAGCAGTTGAGGGAAGAGATGTTAACAAGCTGGTTCACAACCAGAGGGCCAGAGATAATGTATGGTTTGTCTGTGTGGTGAACTGTGCCGGCATCATGTGTGTGGGTGGGGGGTTACTTTGGTGACATCATACTTTGTTGGGGTATTTTGGGGGGTCATACAAGGGATACCATACTGTATGAGAACACTAATGAGCCTCACAGGGAGCACTTTTCTTTGAAATAGGCTTGTCGTAAAATGATTGCCATGGCATGTGGCATGTGTCATGTTATGTGCATGTATCCCTCTTTTTAATATCTCCCATTTTGGAGGTATGCATTTGTAAGCTGTAGACATTGTCGTTCACAGGAGCCTGCAATACATAAAAACGCTCCATAATAGACGGTCAGAAAGATAGCAGTGAAACTAAGGGAATCTAAATTTTCTGACAGAACTGCTGGTTAGTTTCACATCAATAAGCTAAATAAATATTGTGAATATATTTTTACCTTTCTAAAGATTCTTACACAAAGCAAAATAGTTTTACAGCTAGGCTAGACCTAGGCAAATTGTGGTCCTTCGGCTGTTCTATTCGGCCAGAACCATGCGGCCCCCCTTGCCTGGAGTCTCACTTTCACGATATGTGCAGCTTCAGAAGGCAGTTTCTGGTGAACACAATTATGGAACAAGAAGTCACCAGATTCCTCTTCCAAGATTTAGCCTGTGCATCTGAGAGCGCAGCCGGCGTGATGACGTCACTGCATTGCACTAACAGCTCGGAACAGGGTTGGGTAAATAGACAATACATTGTGGGAATATAACTGTGTAAGGGGTCTATGTGGAGACATATATAATGTGCAAGGGGTCTGTGTAGGGACATAATACTGTATAAGGGGGTTGTGTAGGGGCATAATACTGTGCAAGGGGTCTGTGTAGGGACATAATACTGTATAAGGGGGCTGTGTAGGGACCTAATACTGCATGGCGAATCTGTGTGAAGACATAATTCTGTGCAAGGGGAAGTATGGGGAGATCATCATACGTGGGGGGGTGCCTATGTAGACATACTGTGTGAGAGGTTTTGTGGGGACACCATACTGGGTAACTGGGCTTTGTGTTAACAATATCTGTGTAAGGGGGTGGTGTGGGGACATCATACTGAGTGGGGTGGTCTGTGGTGATATACTGTGTGAGGTGATATCATACTGTTTGAGGTGTTGTGTGGGGACATCATATTTTGTTGGGGCCTGTTGATCAATGTGCAAGTGCTGAATAACAGGAGCAATATGATTTATAACCTTTATAAAAAGCAGTAAATTATATGGTTTTCATTTTGCTGCTACAGGTAAGAGTACATGTTACAATAATCCCTGCCATAACATGTATTAGTAGTAGCAGTGAGTCAACATACTTAATTGTGATAAATATTAAGCAAAAAAAATAAATACAAAAAATAATAATAATGAGCAGAATTACATTCAGCTAGTAGGTTTGACCCTCCACAACAGCCACAGTCTCCCATGTGGCCCCCTTGGGAAAATTAATTGCTCGTCCTCGATCTAGGCTAACGTAATTGACATTTCCTTAACGAATATATGATAATAATTATAGGCGTTACATCACCATCTAGTGGAAGTTTGTGGAATTCCTACAAAAAACTGAAAATAAAACTCGAAGCACATGGAGGATTTCCATTCATCTCACAAAGAAGCGACATACTGTGCATGGTATTCCCCAACATGGTGAAAACACACATGTATACCACAGATGTTCCTATAAGCTTACATATTATAAATGTGGATTTTGGTTTTGACCAGGTACAATTGAACATTGAATTATACAGGTATAGACTCTTTCCGCTAGCCTTACATACTTTCTTGTAATTTATTGGGAATATAATCCCCTGGAAACAAAAAAACGTTATTAACATGCCACCATGCTGCGGGTAATTGGGTAATTATCGATTTCATCCCTGGCTTCAAACGTGTTTTCCACTTTAGATGATCATTTTCCTATGTTCTTTTAGGGCACATGTGACAGAAGGTCATTCTTGCTTTGTGACAAGAGATGAGCAGATACAATAGAAAAGTTGTCACTCAGGAGTTGATGTGAAAGAACGGTGATTTTTATTCCAAGACAGTGCCAAGCACAAACGTGTCGGTCCATATTGGACCTTCTTAAGTGTGCGGTGGTGGTAGTGTCTCTGTTTCCCAGGAAAGGCAAGCATTACAGTGTTTTCT
Source organism: Anomaloglossus baeobatrachus (assembly GCF_048569485.1). NCBI lineage: Eukaryota > Metazoa > Chordata > Amphibia > Anura > Aromobatidae > Anomaloglossus > Anomaloglossus baeobatrachus. Next base: position 587,983,849 of record NC_134353.1, on the reverse strand, counting down.
GCGGTGTCCACTGCTATACTGAGCAAATGTGTATGGTAGACACCACAGAAAACACTGTAACCACTGCACACTGAGGAAGGTCCATTACAGACCGAAACATTTGTGCTAGGTACTGTCGTGGAATAAAAATCACCGTTCTTTCATATCAACTCCTGAGTGCCACGTTTTCTGTCATATTGGTTATGGGATTGGATCCTACTTGTGCACCATCGACAGAAGTGCCGTGTTTTGCTAAAAGAGATGAGCAGATATGACAGAACTCAACTTCACGTGTTCATATAGAATTTGATTCGCAAAGAAATTAATGTCTTTTATTATGCTCTGGACTCTCTCCAAACTCTAGCGCATGATAAACATAAAATGTAAAAAAAACCCCTCATAGTCATTTTACCGGACACCTTTTTCACCACTCCCCGCCTGCCATCAGGTTTTTCCTCCATTGCGTCTCATTTCCAACCCTTTCTTCAAGGCCAAGGATTTCAGCTGTGAACCGGCCCCGCTGTTAACTACGCATATGTTGTGTGTGAACTCTGAGGCCTAAGGCTGGAAGTCATGGCTTGGTATTCATTGTAGGCTGGAACTTTTAGCCCTGAAGTATGTGCCACTGCACTTAACTCTGGGGCCTGCTCACAACTGGTAGCCGGACTTCACAACTGGTAGCCTGGACTTGCAGTTCGACAGAGGCTTGAAGTACTGGACAGTACTGGAGAGGTAAGTGGGCAGCAAAACATTAAAAAGAAAAAAAAAAGGAGATAGTCAGGATTATGTCACCTTTCAAGGACACAGTCTGGTATCCTACCGAAAAATTGAAGGATACATTGGATGGCTTGGAGGTGGGGGAGGAATGGCCGAAATGTGACTAAAAGGAACCAATTTTGGGCAAGGAGGAGATAACCGATTTTGAGTGGGACTTCTTTATTCTGTCATTACCATGTTCATAAGGGTTAAATAGGGGGGGACGATAAGAATGTTGGGTTAAGGGGTCACTGCCTTCCTTTGCTTTACCTTGCCATGTTACGGTTATTGATTCTAGAAATTGTTATGGAATTTGTGATCATCAAATAGGACATTGCAATGTTTTTTAATTGAATTTTCAATGCTGAATTCGTTTATTCCAGTGTTATATGTTATTGAAAAATTTGAATAAAAATATAGTTAAAAAAAAAAAAAAATCACGCTAGACTCACTGCTTACAGTTCTGGCCCTCCCCGCTGCTCCCTGCTTGCTGTCCGGTCACTGCTCCGCTGTGTCTCACCTCTGGCCCTGTATTCACTCTAAGCCGGGGCTTTTGGTTAAAAGTGGGTCCCGCAACGTGCACAGTGAAGTGCTTGAGAGTTTAGCAAAGATGTGAATGTTTATTATGTTTCTTTTAAACTTTTTGCCGGCCTTTTACTGTTCGGAAATGGGGGCACAGTTGGCAACATGTTTGCTGAATTTGCGAGCAATTAATTACAAACAAATCTCCAGATTGGAGCTTTTTGTAAAATACAAGTAGTATTCAATTCTACTAAAAAAAACAAACAAACTCCATCTTTATTCAGGACCCCTTTGTACTACACAGAACATATAGCATCTACAAGGTGCATCTAATCCTCTGGAGGACCTGATTTTGCATAATGATTTAATATAGTTAGGTTAAAAGTGATTTTTGCTCCTTTTGGTTCTGTATATATGCCACCTCAACCATGACTGCCAGGGTAGCGAGCATAGCAGCTGGCATGGGATCTAACAACTCAGGGTGGGCAATATCCAGTCATATAGACGTTTGGGGTTGTAATATCTATGGAAAGGGGTGTGGGAAGCTGACGCCCCTTTGTAAGTTTTACTATGCACTTGTACAGTATGGTAAATCCCTTCTATGTGGCATTACTTTTTGCATTATTGAGGTGTAGTGACATCACAGCATCATATTGTTTTTGTGAGCGATTTTCTTGCTCTGATTTCATTGTGTGTTATTATCTGTATATATTGTGACATGATTATTTAATTCCTATGCTGACTAGATTATCCCTGTATAACTGCGTACATTAAAGGATTATTCTCATCTCCAAGATCCTATCCCAAAATTTAATAGGTATAATAATATAATATAATATATTAGCAAATCCCTCCAATTAGAAATGTAGTATAGTTCTGCTGATATAGCCATATCTCTTACCTCATGTGCAGGGCATTGCAGGACCTTAGGTATGGTTATGACCACGCAAATAGTCAGTTAGTTGCTCGTAGTAATAACTATGGAACCTTAAGATCCTGCAATGCCCTGAACATGAGGTGACTGACACAATGATTCACAAGAACTATAGGATCTTGGAGATGGGAATACCCATTTAACTCTGGACAGTGACTTCACAGTGTACATGTGCTGTAATGTTACTGTGCACATTTTTCCACTACTGTGACATTACTCTGTGTACTTTATACCCATAGTGTGACATTATTCCTGTGCATTAGTGTGACACCCCACAGAGCCCAGAATAGGAGCTTCAATCTTAACCTGGTATACCTGTCACCGGGCCAGTGGTTTGCAGAGTTCGTGGTCTGACCCGGTTCCGTGGCCTCATGGTGCACAGTAAAAGGGGCAAGCAAGGGTTGTTCCTGAAGAGGTTGTCACCGGTTACAGTGGTAACTGGGGTCCCGGCCTCCTCCGCTGCGGACCCATCCTCCGACCTTCCCCCTCCAGGAGTGGAACGTATCATGTAGACTACACCACCTGTGGTATGCGGCCAGGGATAAGGCCACCGCTGCAGGGTACCTCGCCAGGGAAGATGTTGGGGTTCAGCCGGGATGATATCGCTCCCCACAGGCGGAGCGACCCCCAGGAGGGAGAACAGGTTACTGGGAATCGCCGGATCACAAGGCGATGACAAACAGAGTCAGAGTTACTGGTTTGCGGGTTTTAGATTTGTTTACTCACAGGTCTTTATGTCGCACTTAGGATGCTGGTCTTTACTGCGATGACTCCGGTCCTTCCCAGGCAGGGCAGTGTTCAAAGTCTGGTAGGGCAGCCTGTGGGGTTTCTTCTTTTTGTGTGCTCGTGTGGTGATCCCCTCCTGGAGCTCTTGGGACCTGCTACTCTGCTACCCCTCTGTAACCTTCTTCTCCTCCATGCCACATGACTACCGGTCCCAGGCTCTCAACTCCTTCCCGGCTAGTCAGCTCTCCCATTCCAAGTCTCTGCCGGCTAATGAGCCTGGAGCTTCCTAACTGGCAGCTCTCTCAGCTTAAGGGTCCTCAGCCATCCACTCGCCCGGTCCAAGGTAAGGAAAAGGTGTATGAACCGGCCTGGACCTGGTTGTTCCTCTGCTCTGCCTCCCTGAGAGAGCTCCCTCAGGGAGCTGGTCACTGTGTATCCACTCTGTCTGGTATCTCAAGCTGTTCTGAGGTAAAATGAAACTAAACTGTCTATTTTGTAAGTCCCTCCTCATGCCCCCATCTAAGGAATGTTCCAGCCTGCTCTGTGTGAGGCACCTGCTATCTGTGTTTGCAAGGCTGTGTGATGCAGAAAACAAAACTTACCACACCTTAACGTCTCCCTGCCCAGGGTGGACGGACATTATAAAATATAATACCCTGTTGTGACCAGTCTCAGGGGAGCTACATTAGGAGATCAAAATATTCATAAGCTGCATAAGTGGGTACCATTTCCCTCATCATTTGTATGCAGATTTTCCAACTTCCAAATGTATAAACCTAAAGACTTATTGAATGAAGCAGATCAGGTGATGTGTATTTGGGTAATGAGGGAGGATGTGGCCTAAGGATATTAATACCCTTTATCAAGGTGTGCAGAATTATTTGGCAACTGGTTTTAACCAGGCAAAATGGCCCAAAAAGAGATTTAACTAACTGAAAAGTCAACAATTGTCACAAGCCTTACAGATTGATGCAGCACCTTTAAAACTGCTAAGATATTGGGGCTTGATCACACATCATCAAAAACGTTTTGTTGCAAATAGTCAACGGGTTAAAAACAAAAGACGTTGAGAAAAAGAAATGCAGATTATCTGCCAAAGATTTGAGAAGAATCAAATGTGAAGCGACCAAGAGCCCATTAACCACCAATGCTGTCTAAAGGGGGCTTTACACGAAACGACATCGCTAACGAGATGTCGTTTGGGTCACGGAATTCGTGACGCACATCTGGCCTCGTTAGCGACGTCGTTGCGTGTGACACGTACGAGCGACCGCTAACGATGCAAAATACTCACTAAATCGTTGATTGTGGACACGTCGTCAAATTACCAAATGTCGTTCCTTGTTCTGGACGCAGGTTGCTCGTCGCTCCTGAGGCAGCACACATCGCTACGTGTGATACTCCAGGAACGACGAACAACACCGTACCTGCGTCCTCCGGCAACGAGGTGGGCGTGACTTCCATGCGGCTGCTCTCCGTCCCTCCGCTTCTACTGGACGCCTGCCGTGTGACGTCGCTGTGACGCCGCACGACCCGCCCCCCCTTAGAAAAGAGGCTTTTCGCCGGCCACAGCGACGTCGCTAGGAAGGTAAGTATGTGTGATGGGTCCTAGCGATATTGTGCGCCACGGGCAGCGATTTGCCCGTGACGCACAAATGACAGGGGTGCGTGCTTTCACGAGCGACATCGCTACCGATGTCACTGCGTGTAAAGCAGCCTTTATTCCACAACTGCAACCTCCATGGTATACCCAGATTACAAGGTGTTTAGTCCTCAGAGATAAGCCCAAGGTAATAAAGGCTGAAACCCGACTACCACTGATCAAGACACAGAAGATGAAACATCAAGACTGGGCTGAGAAATATGTAAAGACAGATTTTTCAGAGATTGTATGAACTGATGAGGGGAGGGGGACTCTTGATGGACCTGATGCATGAGCCCATGGCTGGATCAGTAATGGGCACAGATCTCCACTTCAGCTCAGATGGCAGTACAGTAAAGGTACTGTTATTGGCACTATTATTAAAGATGAGCTAATACGGCTCAAGATGGACTCAACTACTAAATCTACAGCCAGTTTTTAGAAGACACTTGCTTTAAGCAGTTTTACAGGAAAAAGTCTGCATCTTTTAAGAAAACTGTGATTTTTATGCAGGACAGTGCTCCATCGCATGCATTAAAGTTCTCCGCTGCTTGGCTAGACAGTAAAGGCCTTAATGATGAACGAATAATGACATGGCCCCTTCCTAACCTGATGTAAACCCTATTGAGAACTTGTGGGCTCTTTTTAACCAGAAGATTTACACTCAAGGGAAACAGTCATCTCTAGGAACACTTGGAGGCTGTGGCTGGTGCTGCCCAAAAAGCTGATTGTCAACAGATTAAGAAAGACTCCATGGCTGTCATTGAAAAGAATCAGGGCTGTACTGATCAGTGAGATTTTTCTTTTTAAATGTCAGAAATGTATTGTTGCACATTTTGAGTTGTTTGGTTGTTATTCTCACTTAAAGAGATGAAAATAAAGAATTGAGATAGGGAAAATTTAAATTTTTCATTTCGTTGCCCAATAATTATGCACACATACATATTCTCCTAAGGAAGATAAAACCTCACTTTTACTTTCTTAAATATTCAGGTTTCAGGTTTATTAACCTTTTTGGACTGATCAACAGCTCTGTAGTTGTTCTATAATAAAATGAATCATCGAAAATACAAATTGCCTAATAATTCTGCACACAGTGTATGTGAAGAAACAGACCAATTTTCATCAGTGTACTGGATCAGATTTTAGCAGTGTGGTCCATTTTTACAACCAGTTATTTTCTGATATGCCCCCAAATTACAAAGCTTCTCCTACTCATTAACATGATAAAAACGGACAGCACATGTATTGTACAAGGATGGCATGTTTACGGTCTGTGCATAGACTAAAATGGATGAATGTCCTGTGAAACAAATTGCCTGACTAAGGGCTAAAGGGATGGGTGTCACCTAAAAGTAAAGTAACACTTATTACAAAGAACTAAATAGTCATAAATCCCAGCTTCTGTTTGCAAATTAATAGTCTAACTTCAGAAATTAGCACCCTTTATAACAATGTAATTTCCAATAATCCCACCCTATAGAGGTTCTATTGGTCTAAATGGGAATGAATCATCTTTATTTATCCAACATATTCCTCAAAGCTTTATGATATGGGACAAACAGATCTAAAATGACAAGTAATATATGCAAAGTAGCAAATAATAAGATGGGAAAAACACAACAATTAAACGAGGCTTTCACTGTAAATGTAACATGAGGGGTGACACAAGTGCATTGTGCTGTCACAGTAGTACCGGAGGAACTAGGAATCGGGACTCAAAAACTGGCCCTCAGGCTAGGGGAGCCCCTAACTGTCCCTTAACTGCCGCCTGATGGTGGCAAGGTCTGGACCCCCAGCGTAACCCTAAGGCCCCTTTCACACGTCAGTGATTCTGGTACGTTTGTGCTTTTTTTTAAACGTACCAGAATCACTGACATACACAGACCCATTATAATGAATGGGTCTGCTCACACATCAGTGATTTTTCACTGCACGTGTCTCCGTGCGGCGTACCCGCGTGTGCGTGATTGCTGCACGGAGACATGTCCATTTTTTTCTGGCATCACTGATGTCCCACGGACCACGCAGTGGTGTGATCCGTGAGACACGTGCCAGAAAAAAACGTGCTTTTAAAATAAAAATCATTTTTACTCACCCGGCTCCAGCGACGCTCTCTGCAGCCCGTTCTGCCGGCTGCTTCTGAGCCGGCTCATTACTGTCGCGCATATTCATTATGCACGACACAGCTGACCCGGAAGCAGCTGCTGCGGGGGTCAGCGACTGCCGGATGCTGCACCTCGGGAGCGATCAGCACCATGGACAGCGGGAGCGCGCACAGGTGAGTTAATCTCTAAGTGCAATCACGGGCCACGGAGAACGGAGCCCGGATTGCACTTAGACGACCCACGTGTGCCGTGATTCACGGCACACGGAGGGACATGTGCGTGTTTTACACGCCAGTGAAAAACGTCAGTGTTTTTCACTGACATGTGAAACGGGCCTAAAGCGGGCTTTACACACAGCGACATTGCTAGCGATGTCGCTGGTGAAAGCACCCGCCCCCATTGGTTGTGCGTCACAGGCAAATCGCTGCCCGTGGTGCACAACATCGCTAGGAGCCGTCAGACGTACTTACCTGCCTTGCGACGTCGCTGTGGCCGGCAAACCGCCTCCTTTCTAAGGGGGCGGTTCGTTCGGCGTCACAGCGGCCGCCCAATAGAAGCGGAGGGGCGGAGATGAGCGGGCCGAACATCCCGCCCACCTCCTTCATTCCTCATTGCGGGCGGCCGCAGGTACGGTGATGTTCCTCGTTCCTGCGGTGTCACAAGTAGTGATGTGTGCTGCCGCAGGAACGACGAACAACCTGCGTCCTGCAACAGCAACGATAATCGGGATAGGAACGACTGGTCAATGATCAACGATTTGGTAAGTAATTTTGATAGTTAACGGTCGTTCCTGTGTTTCACACGCAACGACGTCGCTAACGAGGCCGGATGTGTGTCACGAATTCCTTGACCCCAACGACATCTCGTTAGCGATGTCGTTGCGTGTAAAGCCCGCTTTACTCCTGAGAATCCCTGGTCTTATACCTGCTCACCCCCACCCCGGGAGGGGCTGGGACTGGAGTGATAAATACCCACACAAATAGATAGACAGGGAGGAACTAATACTCAGACTCACATCGGTCACTCACGGAGGTAAAGACAATATGTGCACAGGGGGAGGGGAGGGGAGAAAAGGAAGGAAATACATGACAAGGGTATCTCCACAACACACCAAGATAGCATACAGCAGTGCTCCAGAAGCTGAATCACCAAACTCCTAGACCAGTATCGCTTTCACTATATTCGGCATGGAGGAACAGGATCAGGAACAGCATCCATCATCTTTTAAAGGCTGGAGGAGGCTGTGATAAGGGCAGTTTCACACATCCGGAATTTCGCCGGATTGCCGGATCCGTCACACTCCAGTACAGTGTAATACAATACAATGGCATCGCGGCAACCTCCGGTCATATGCTGTCATGCGACTGGAGCATGTGACCGGAACTTGTCATGATGTCATTGTACAGTATTAACACTATACTGGAGTGTGACGGATCCGGCAATCTGGCGAAATGCCGGATGTATAAAACGGCCCTAAGTCTTCAGTAACCTGTGATCCCATCAGCAACTCACAGGCCAGCAGGAATTGACACCTGCCAGACTGATCACCAGCGAGCACAAAACTGGTTGATGCACGGCTCTAACTACCGTAAGCAACACAGAAGCATCAGGTGGCGTGTCAGACTCTGCAGTGTGAACAGAGTCCAAAGTCGCCAAGACACTTGGTGCGTATAGAGCAGGACGCTCAGGTGGTCATTTTGCCAAGGGAACAGCCTTGTGATGGGAATGGGAAATGTAGACTAAGCTCACATTTTGTTTATTTGTCCTATGGTTTGTATAAAGAAGAATAAAAGTAGTAAAAGTAGCCTTTTATGACAATTACTGGAGCTCATTTGGATATAGTATGAGTCTGGTTCGTGTTCTATTCGTATTTTTCCACAGAGGGATCATATACTCATTATATTTTATGATGCTGTTCATATGTCTGTGTTTTGTGGATCGTGCGTCTCCAAAATATCACAGAGACCATTTTATATGCGAGTTATGGATCAAAATTACCCATACTAGTCCATGGATGTATGAAGATTGCAGACAGCTCATGGAAGGCATGAATGTATGATCCGTGTGTTGTCTGTGATTAACATTGTAATGGATAGGAACTTTATAGGTTTTACTTTTTTTCCAATCAATGAAAAAGCACTGATGAAACATTGATGGCAAAACCTGACACACTGATGAAAACCTGACCCAAAACACTGATGAATTGTGTATTTACGTACGAGAAAAATCACGGCTGTGTGAATGAAGCCTTAGGTTAGGATCACACCAGTGTTTGAAGTTCCTTTTGTTCCATTTTAGAAACTGAAAATGTCCAGCAAGGAACATCTCTGCGCCAGCATGGTCACCAACACCTCCAGATGGACCTCCTTGACTATAATGTCTGTTTCATTTCTGTTGTGATTGTTATTCACAAATCCTCAGCATCTGAGACTGCTGAACGGCTAGATCAGCTGGTGAGCAGTGATTGGCAGTGTCTGCGATGGAAGAGTGAAAGCACCCCCCCCCAAAGAACACTGAGAAGAAGTGCATAGTTGCAAAACAAGGAGAGATTTCACATAATGAGCTCCAAAGCAACAAATGTGAATATCTCTGCAATTGAGCAATGCAGCACGAAATGGGAAAAAAGAGCCAGAATCTGGGGAGCTTACAGATTTTATAAGATGATATGAGGTTAATCTGCTGGGTAATAGCATTCTGACGCTTTGTGGCCCCTACACTGAGAGCCCTGCTGCAGGGAGGAAATTAGCTTTATTCCCTCTGGCAGCCTTAGGGTTTCAGTCATAGAGGAGCGGCCGGTGGGGCTTCAGTCACCACTCAGTACACAGTGATCACTGGCTATAACCACACCCAGCACTGATTGACAGCCGACTCTTCCCTGATGCATTGCTGATTTGGTTGTCAGCAGATTATCTGCAGCTTAACAGTATTTTTTTTACATAACAGGTTCCCTTTAGCTCACATTTTTTTTAGCAAGTGACAGGTCCTTTTTATGTGTAAATGAAGCTTAACCTGTGTGTGTATAAGTCATCCAATAGCTGACAAAAAAAAAAGATATCAAGCCCAATGTGTGGGACCCATCACCATGCCAGATGGTCAGACTGCAGGCGAAAACAGTGAGTGTGCTTTAGGCCCCCTTCACACGTCCGTGAAAATCATGCACGTTTTTCACGGACGTGTCAAAGGTGCGTATATCCCTCCGTGTGCCGTTTTTATGGCACAACGTGTGTTCTCCGTGTGCTATCCGTGATAACACACAGAGATCGGGAACTTTCTGCTCACCTGTCCCTGGTGCTGATCTTCGGTCTCCGATCCTGCCAACTCCCAGCTGCTGCTTCCGCCCGCAGTGGAGTGAATATGCGATGAGCATAATGAGCGGGGCATGGAAGCGAGTGACAGCAGCGGCAGAGACTGCAGCACTGGGGATTGAATTTTTTTTTTTTTTTTACCAACACGTGTGTTTTCTCCGGTGTGTGTCACACGGATCACATGTGTGCGGGCCGTGTGACACCCGTGATGCCAGAGTTAAACTGACATGTCTACGTGTGGAGCACACGGGCACACGTATGCTCCACACGTACACAAGGTCCATAGCAAAACACGCAAGTGTGCGCAGACCCATTGATTTTAATGGGTCTACGTGTGCCAGTGTACGTGAGGAAACGGACCAAACACGTACCGGAGACACGGACGTGTGAAGAGGGCCTTAAAGGGATTGTCCACTACTAGAACAGCCCTTCTCAGTCACCCTTGTTTGCCTTCATTAAAATTAAAAAGCTTATACTCTCCTCTTATGCCAGTCATTTCAGCGGTGTTGGCCCTTGCGTTCCTGTGGCTCACATGAGCCAGCACCCAATCAACGCTGCTTTCACTCACCCCGCATTCAGATGAATAGGTGATGGAGAGGAATAGAGTGGAAGTTGCAGCTCTCACTTCCTGTTGATTACTCATACGTCTGAAGACGGTGACAATGAAGCCAACGCTGATTAGGTGCGGGGCTCAGGTGACATGATAACCTCCCGTGAGCCTCAGGAACATAAGCGCCAACACCGCTGAAATGGCTGCCATGGGAGGAGAGTATAAGCTTTTTTATTTTAATGAGGGCAAACAAGGGTGACTGAGAAGGGGTTGTCCTACCATAGTAGTGGACAACCCCTTTAATTACTTGTGACTATAAGAAATCACAAATGCCTCTGTATGAAATCCACAGAACAACTACAACAGATCTGCCCTGACACACAAAGCAAGAAGGATTTTAAAATGAATGAGTTCTACCGTACGTAGTAATGGGAGAAAATAGATGTTTATGGCAAATTTCTGCAATATAGATATTTATTTCTCATTTCTGTAAATATATATGTACGACTAAAACTTGAAATACTGAGGGAAAAAAAAGGTACACCTGAAAGTGAAAATGTTCAATGTGAGGCCAATTAGGCACAAAGCAAGACTGTGGAACCTCTCCTGCGCCAATGTGTATCAATATACTGCAATATGTGTAAAAGGGAGCATACATCACTGTATTGATTGGCTGCTTGTCATTTATGGCAGGGAGGACAGTATTATATTCCATGATTGATGAACTCCAGCTATCCATCGCTCCTCCGGTATATTTAGTCCACAGCAGCGTAATCACCTGAGGTTCATTTATGCCTTGTGTACATCAGTATACTGCAGATGTATGTATACATTCTATATATTTAAACTGCTGCATATTATTAACAATTGCATATAATATATATATAAAAAACCCCCTCTAAATTGAGATATACAGTGAGCAGGCAATGCTCTGCTGGTTCTAAACGGATCCTTTGTAGCAAACAATGAGATGTGTGCAGCTGCTGTGCTGTTTAGCTTCCAGCCCATTGTCTGATTGGATACAATCATATATAATGCTCTGCTTTAAATCTGTCACCAGGTTTTTGGTACCTCATCTGAGTTAAGTATAATGTAGAAACAGACCCTGATTCCATCAATGTGTCTCTTAAAACAGTGATTTTATCAAAACTACTCTATCAACAGAAGATCATTATTGAACTACTTGACCTGCTGCCTGGATGTCAAACCACACCCCACACTGATTGTCAGCTTTTTGCTTATGCACAGTGTACACAGCAGAAAGCAGATCATCAACAGCGTGGGAGCAGTTATACAGAACTCAGCATTCAGAGAAATGGTAGATCTGCAGCCCTTTAAAACAGTGATTTTTATCAAAACAGCAGCAAAAAGCCCAGAAAGTGATACATCGCTGGAATCAGGGTCTCCGTCTCTATATTGTACTGGTTGCAGATGGGAGTATAAAAAGCTAAACAAAACAGTGACCTGTTTACACTGTTTATATGGGTATACAGGTTTAGACTGCTGACAAAAGTCTTACCTTTATGTCTCATACCAGATGCCTTGTTGTGGAGAAATCATCTTTTATCCCTTTATGTAAATGAGGTCTTCCAGGCTAAGGGGCAGATGGTGCCTGGAAGATAACTCCACCTCCAGGGATTATTTTAAATAGATGGGGCATTACCAGTGTGAAAAGCAGTACACCGGAGTACCACAAGTGCAGGGCGAGAATGGCAATAGCCGACTATGGAGGAGAGATGGAGATAAATTCCACCCCTCCTCAGCCCTGGCCCGTCCCTCCTCAGCAATGGCCTGCCCCCCGCAGCTGAGGTCCACTCGCACGATTGGACCTCAGTCGCAGGGACACTCGCATAACACTCGGCTCTGCTGTACTGCCAGTGTGAGCCGAGTGTCATGCGAGGGGATCGCAGTAATCCCCGTGTTGCCCCGGTCTAATGCCCCTGCTATTTATAATAATCCTTGGAGGCGGAGTTATCTTCCAGGCAGCATCTGCCCCATAGCCTGGAACAGCTCATTTACATAAAGTGATAAAAGATGATTTCTCCACAAGGCATCTGATAAGAGACATAAAGGTAAGACATTTTTCAGCATTCTATAACCTCTACGTATGCCCATATTAACAGTGTAAAAAGGTCAAAGTGGTGACAGATTCCCATTAGACTAATTCTAGATTTCATGGGTAGAATACAAAATGCTTAATAAAACAAGTGCAACTACCAGAAAACGTGCACTGTGCTCAGCTGATGGCAGTCCCATAGAGAATAGATGGTGCAGAGTCTGGTTCCTGGGTTCCAGGCCCCCATTCACAGGGTCGCTGAAGGTCTCAGCAACTCTTACGGGATAAATTACGATCTTAGTAATAAATCTTAACGTTTACTTCCAAGGTTACAAGGTTATTGTTTTACCAGATCTGAAGTAATAAAAAGCACACCCATGCAAACAACTTTCCATATGGTAGCCTCTGTATGGCAGCCTGGGTTGTCTCCATACAGTAGCTTCCGTACCGTCCCTCCATATGGTAGCCTCTGTATGGTAGCCTCTGTATGGTTACCTCTGTATGGTAGCCTCCGTATGGTCCCTCTGTGTGGTAGCCTCCGTATGGTCCCTCTGTGTGGTAGCCTCCGTATGGTCCCTCTGTGTGGTAGCTTCCGTATGGTTCCCATCTTACCGTAGCCTCCATATGGTTCCTTCCGTACCATAGCCACCGTATGGTTCCTTTCATATATCCTCAGTAAGGTTGCTTCCGTACCCTCCAAATGGTTCCTTCCGTACCGTGGCCTCCGTATGGTTCCTTCTGTACTGCAGGCTCTGTATGATTCCTCCTGTACCGTGGCCTCCGTATGGTTCCTTCTGTACTGCAGGCGCTGTATGATTCCTCCTGTACCGTGGCCTCCGTATGGTTCCTTCTGTACTGCAGGCTCTGTATGATTCCTCCTGTACCGTGGCCTCCGTATGGTTCCTTCTGTACTGCAGGCGCTGTATGATTCCTCCTGTACCGTGGCCTCCGTATGGTTCCTTCTGTACTGCAGGCTCTGTATGATTCCTCCTGTACCGTGGCCTCCGTATGGTTCCTTCTGTACTGCAGGCGCTGTATGATTCCTCCTGTACCGTGGCCTCCGTATGGTTCCTTCTGTACTGCAGGCTCTGTATGATTCCTCCTGTACCGTGGCCTCCGTATGGTTCCTTCTGTACTGCAGGCGCTGTATGATTCCTCCTGTACCGTGGCCTCCGTATGGTTCCTTCTGTACTGCAGGCGCTGTATGATTCCTCCTGTACCGTGGCCTCCGTATGGTTCCTTCTGTACTGCAGGCTCTGTATGATTCCTCCTGTACCGTGGCCTCCGTATGGTTCCTTCTGTACTGCAGGCGCTGTATGATTCCTCCTGTACCGTGGCCTCCGTATGGTTCCTTCTGTACTGCAGGCTCTGTATGATTCCTCCTGTACCGTGGCCTCCGTATGGTTCCTTCTGTACTGCAGGCGCTGTATGATTCCTCCTGTACTGTGGCCTCCGTATGGTTCCTTCTGTACTGCAGGCTCTGTATGATTCCTCCTGTACCGTGGCCTCCGTATGGTTCCTTCTGTACTGCAGGCGCTGTATGATTCCTCCTGTACTGTGGCCTCCGTATGGTTCCTTCTGTACTGCAGGCGCTGTATGATTCCTCCTGTACCGTGGCCTCCGTATGGTTCCTTCCGTACTGCAGGCTCTGTATGATTCCTCCTGTACCGTGGCCTCTGTATGGTTCCTTCCGTACTGTAGGCTCCATATGGTTCCCTTCCATACCGTGGGCTCTGTATGTTTCCCTTCGTATCGTAGCCTCCGTATGGGTCCTTTCATATGGTAGCCTTAGTATGGTTCCTTTCGTATGATATCCTCAGTATGGTTCCTTCCATACCGTAGGCTCTGTATGGTTCCCTTCGTACTATAGCCTCCATATGGTTCCTTTCACATGGTAGCCTCCGTATGGTTCCTTCCGTACCGTAGCCTCTGTACGGTTCCTTCCGTACCGTAGCCTCCGTACGGTTCCTTCCGTACCGTAGCCTCCGTATGGTTGCCTCTGTATGGTTCCTTTCATATGGTAGCCTCAGTATGGTTCCTTCCATACCGTAGGCTCTGTATGGTTCCCTTTGTACTATAGCCTCCATATGGTTCCTATCACATGGTAGCCTCCGTACGGTTCCTTCCGTACCCTCCGTGCGGTTCCTTCCGTACCGTAGCCTCCGTATGGTTGCCTCTGTATGGTTTCCCACGTTTGGTAGCCTCCGTATGGTCCTGCTCTGTGCAGTGATGTTCCTCCGCGCCCAATGTCAGGTGGCACAGGATGGTGCCCCTTACCTCCTGCATGTGGCAGCTGTGACACCATATAACGGGGCCATATCACACACATTAATCAGTGAGGAGTACACAGCATGTGATGGAGCACGGCTCAGTGTCTCCTCTCAGATTCCACATGACACAGCCCCATACACCTCTATGGCAGCCCCTTACACACCGTGTGGCGCTGGCCACGGCGCTCCCACTAGTCACACGCAGGTAGTGGCTGTGTGCACATGTGCCAGGCCTGCCTGTCTCCAGCAGGGGGCGCTGCCCGGTGAGCGCAGACTCCGCCCTCTGCCGCCCGCACACATATATATGGTAGCGGGCTGCTGGAGCCGCACTCTCGGGCAGAGAGAGGATGTGATTTCCCGGTCTGGCGGTGTCTCATAGCCGGGATTACACAATCCACTTCTCCGGGAAGGAGCCCCCGCTGCGCCTTTGTTGTGCTGGAGCCGCAGGCAGGTCGGGGCGGAGAGTTGTGCGGAAACGTCATTTCTGCCAGGAAACTTCTTCCACCTACTCAGCAACCGGTGCCGTGATCGGAGAAGTGGCCCGAGCCATGGACGGGAGGGCGGGAGCCGGCGCCGGGCACGTGTGAGACTCCGCTCCGGTAAGTGTCGGGGCTCTGCCGGCTCCGGGACAGATACGCGCTCCGCCGGCCTGAAGGGAAACATTGGTCCCGAGCAGCCAATCAGCTCTCGGCTTTTATTGGTGTTGTGAAGTTTGACTTTCGAATTTGGCATCTGATTGGGTGCTGTAATGTGCTCGCGGGCTGTGGTTGGCTGACTGTCATGTGATGTACGGTCGCTGCCAATTGTCTTTGTGTGAGAGCTGCCTTCATGTGTACGGTGACTACCGTGATGGTGGGGGCTGGGGATGTAGTCAGTGCCCCCCTGAGGAGTGCGGTGCAATGAGCGGGTCCCCGTCTGGAGAGGCCAATAAAGGGACACTTGGGTTACTGGCCCTTTAAGAGCCATCTGTACTAGTGCTGAGCTCTAGGTGAGCGGGTCCTGTGAGGGTGCCCCAGTGTCTGTGGGTGCCCCAGTGTCTGTGGGTGCCCCAGTGGGCTGTGTCCTGGTGTGACATCTGGAGCTGCCTGCTGCACCCTTCATTACCTGCTCCGGGCAGGTGACCTCACCCTGTTCCCAGGCACAAGCCCTTATGGTGAAATCTGTGTACAGCGCCCCTTCATCACACCCCTGAGGGACACGTAACCCTTGTGGTTAATAATGATTGTCATTTGAAACCAAAAATGACTGTCCTGCCTGCAATAGTGACATATAGCCGTGAGGTCTGACAGCGGCCATCGCCCTTCAGTGATCGCTGTCAGTCATAAAGCTGCACCTCCTGCTGAATCTGTGGCTGCCGAGGTGACATCTTCCTGTCACTTTGTATTTTCAGCCACCACTTGTAGATCTAGGTTCATGAGTGTGACCTGCTCTACAATGATGATGAATGGACTGGATACTCCTGGCCTCTCCATTACTCAGCTCCTGGCTGCCAGTGATTTTGGGGCCGATTGGTATAAAGTGCTCCTGTATTGGGTGCAGATGTCTGGATGGCACTTGGAGGACTTAGAGGGGCATTCTGGACTGAAGCCTCAATGGCTGATTCCCCCCCCCCCCCCCCCCCCCACTCCCTCTCCATTCCTGATAAATGCCAGATCTGGGAGGGGGCACAGTTTGATGGAGTGGCCCATGCCACCGAAGAAGGTGGTGGAATACAGTCCAGTTGTTTCATCAGTGCTATAGACCTTGAATTGAGACAATAGGCACGGGCCCGTCGTGCTCTTATCAGAGTTCTATCTGCAAATGGAGGGGGACAACTATGGGGTAAAGGAGGGGAGCGGTCATCCAGGCAGGATACTTCTTTTCACATTCCTACATCTCGCACAGTTGGGATGGATCTGCTCGTGTTGGGTCTTGGCAGCCCAGCGTCTTGTTCTTCACCACAAGTATTACTCAGATGGCACTGTGCACAAGTCTTTACCCAAAATGACTTGCAGATGTGTGTTTCTTCACAATTAATAAAATGTTGGCCTGAAGGGAACGTCACGGTTACTGGAGCACAAAGATACTATAATTTGCTGTAATCAGTACATTTTTATAATTTATTTATTTATTTTTTTTTTTTTATCTGAGTAAAGGCTTGGCCAAAGTTTGTATCTTTCTTCAAAGAAATGGCCAATTGGAGCTCTTATCTTTCCAGCACTGTTTGTTCCGAAGCTCTTTCATACAAGATGGCATTTCCTAGCAGTGGTGTAACTAGAGGCCAATGGGCTCTGGCACAGCGTTCGGACCTGGGCCCCCACCCCTGCATGTTGGGCAAATGTGCGAGCCCCTACAGTGTTCTAGATCAGGGGTCTCAAAGTCAGCTGAGTATAGAAGGGTCGCACATAGAAAAAAATTATTATAATTATTATTACTATTAAAAATTATTATATATATATATATATAATAAATATATATATATATATATATATATATATATATATATATATATATATATATATATATAAGTGCACATTTGCTACAATAAACAAGCGATAAAATGGTAAAAAAAATGTGATCCAAGAGGTGTATAGAAAAAAAAAATTATATATATATTTTAATGTCTTTTTTTTTTTACTTTTTTTTCCTCTTGTAGCAATAATGTACCCCTCCTTGTCCGTTTTTTTTTTTTTTTTTTTTTTTTTTTTTTTTTTTTTTTTTTTAGAAATGTGCCATTCTTCACATACAGGGGGGAAAAAATTCAGTTCTCTCCAGTTAAATGACTTTCGACACCGCACAGAGACAAGCTCTCAGCACATCTATTCCAATGGCAGCCATCGGCCAATCAAAGGCTAGCGCCTGACGTCATACACCGATGCCAGCTGCTGGGCCCTGATTTGCCAGCAGCTGCCATTGGAATATATCTGCAAAGAGATCATCTCTGTGCGGTGTCGAAAATCATTTAATTGACGGCAGCGGCCTCCTGTATCAGTCTTGCTTGTCATGGGATTTGCATGCCGCAAGTCGAAGCCTCCTGGTCGTGTGTTTGAGACCCCTGTTCTAGATGTGTTTCCCATACTGGGCACTTTGCAGTAAAGTAATAATGTTCTCCATTTTTTTTTTTCTAACACACTTGAGAAAAAAAAATGAACTTATTCTTTCGATAACCCGCTCCCACGACGTGCGGCATCCTCCTCTGTTGGAGACACAGGAGCCAGCCTGCCACGACTCATGCGCCAACTGTGACTGGCACACTGATGTCAGCTGGCGGTCTCTGCTTGGCTGGCCATGTGTGTGGTAGTCACTGAGCCGGTAGGTCTTTGCACCGCAATACATTTTTAGTTGAATGTGCATGCTTGGATGAACTTCCAGCTTAAATAGGCATTGATGTCATCACACCCTCCTCCATGGGTCCGGTTGTACCTTCTGTGACCATGATTGTTATGCCTTTTTGCATCCTAGCAATAATGGTAGCACTTAGTGTTGTAGAAAAAAAACATTTTCAGTCAACAGGAAATCAATTTGTTGCTTTGCTATTGGCTTCTTTTTGCCTCTAAGATGCCATTTTTACCAGGGCCAATGTCTCTGCACATGCTCCTGTATGTTAAATCCAGTGAAAGCTAACCTCAGAAATGTTACTGAACCGCTGTGTACGATGTAAGTGACCATGTTTCGTTATGGTTGGTGTCCAGGCCATGACCTGTATCATGTGGACATGTACTGTGCCCAGGTTCACCCCTGTAAGCGTGCACAGGACTGACTGAGATAAAGCCTGGCATAGCGCACCTCGCTGTGCATGGCCAAAATCTCCTGGAGGCTTCCGATGAACAGAAACCAAGGGAGCTGCTGCCTCTTACTGATCCGGACACCGCCCCGATGACTCTTGTGGTGGTTTACCTATATTGTGCAGGGGTTTACACACTGAATATTAAGGTTGCCTTTGACTTTGTAGCAATTCTTGTGGTTGTAGAAATCTTCTACGATATAAGGTGGACCATTAAAGGGGGCTTTACACGCTACGATATCGTTAATGTTTGATCGTCGGGGTCACATTGTTAAGGGGGCTTTACACGGTAGCGATATCGCTAGCAATTTGTAGCGATAGCGAGCGTGTAAGTACCCGCCCCCGTCGCGCATGCGATTGTTTGTGATCGCTGCCGTAGCGAACATTATCGCTACGGCAGCGTCACACATACTTACCTGGTCGGCGGCGTCGCTGTGACTGCTGAACAATCCCTCCTTCAAGGGGGAGGGACTTTCGGCATCACAGCGACGTCACCGCAACGTCACTAAGCGGCCGGCCAATCAAAGCGGAGGGGCGGAGATGAGCAGGACGTAACATCCCACCTCCTTCCTTCCGTATTGCGGCAGGTAAGGAGACGTTCCTCGCTCCTGCGGTGTCACACATAGCGATGTGTGCTGCCGCATGCGCGATGAACCACCTGGATAAACAACCCTTACCGATTTTTGAGTTTGGGACGACCTCCATGGTGAACTATTTTCACCATTTTTGAGGTCGCTTAAGGTCGCTGGTCAGTGTCACACGCTGCGATATCGTTAATGATGCCGGATGTGCGTCACTAACAACTTGACCCCGACGACCAAACATTAACGATATCGTAGCGTGTAAAGCCCCCTTTAGTGACGCACATCCGGCGTCATTAACAATATCGCAGCGTGTGATACTTACCAGCGACCTCAAAAATGGTGAAAATCGTTCACCATGGAGAGGTCGTCCCAAACTCAAAAATCGGTAAAGGTTGTTTAGCGTTGTGGTTCATCACTCATGCGGCAGCACACATCGCTATGTGTGACACCGCATGAGCGAGGAACGTCTCCTTACCTGCCGCCGGCCCCAATGCGGAAGGAAGAGGTGGGCGGGATGTTTACTTCACGCTCAGCTCTGCCCCTCCGCTTTGATTGGCCGGCCGCTGTGTGACGTTGCGGTGACGTCGCTGTGATGACGAACGTCCCTCCCCCTTAAAGGAGGGATTGTTCGGCAGTCACAGCGACGCCGCCGACCAGGTAAGTACGTGTAACGATGCCGTAGCGATAATGTTCGCTACGGCAGCGTTCACAAACAATCGCATGCGCGACGGGGGCGGGTACTTACACGCTCGCTATCGCTACAAATTGCTAGTGATATCGCTACCGTGTAAAGCCCCCTTTAGACCCTTATATTAGATGAAACATGACTGAATCCCTCTCACAATCTGAGGTGTGGTGGGTCAGGAGAGACCTATAAGCTGAATGTTCATCTCCCATAATAAGGGTAGAATACTCTGGATGGCATGGTGACTGTACAAGGTATATGGTGGTGAACAATCGTAAAGCATAGTCACGTTGTCAGTGGCCTATCCCTGTAGGCCAGGCCCGGGGCACTTCTGACTTGGCCCTGCATTGTGTTCATGAGAATATACAGTAGATAAGAAAACTGCCTTAGAAAATCTCTGTACTGGCTCGCTGCCAGACCTCAAGGAAACCATTACAACTCATGACTCGTGCTCCGGCCGCTGTGTGTACTTTCATTAAAGGAGGCATTCACATAGCTAACTTTCATGTCAGCCATGCATGCATCATGCCTCCTGTTCCTAACTTGGCCCCAAACAGGACTGACGCTGGGAGTTCATCATCTTTCATCTTTCCCTGGTGACGCATTTTTTTTTTTTTTGTTCTTTATTCAGTAGAAGACAATATAAGAAGATGGGTGCTAGAATCAAATTCTGTTCTTCATCCCAATATAATATCCTAGAGTACAGAACTGGTATTCCTCCTAGAAGTATATGACTAATGAAGAACCATTCCTGGGGTCAAAGTGATGTAACTACAGAGCCTGGCACTAAGGGTACGCTCACACGAGCGTGAAAATTGGACGAGTGCAATGCGAGAAATTGTCGCATTGCACTCTGACCAATGTTAGGCAATGAGGGCGAGCAGTTGGGCAGCTTTTATCGCATCCAGATTCTGGATATGAGAAAAGCGGCAACATGCTGCGATTTTCTGCTACAGCCGTATCCCTCGCACCCATTCAAGTGAATGGATGCGAGAGATACATCGGACTGCACTCTGATGTTATCCTAGTGCAGTGCGATATACGCACAGGCTGACCATGGAGGAGATAGGGGGATTAACCCCTTCCCCCTCCTCCACAGCACCGGCACTCAGCTTACCAGCTGTGACCCGATCGCTAGATCGGGTTACAGTCGCATGACACTCGGCTCACGCTCGAAGCAGAGCCTGAGGCGGGGGTCATTAGCATATCTCATTCGATGCTTTCGCATCGGATGCCATACGCTCTTGTGAGTCCAGCCTTAATGGACCATCTCAGGCCGTGTCAGGTCACACACACCCAACACCTAGTCTCTAATTTAATGATGCAGAGCACGGAAGAATAACTGAGGAACCAAGAAAGTGTGCTCCATAATTGTGATTTCCTTTCAGGGATTTGTTAGAAGAGATTTTGTCCGCTCACCTAACAGGCCTACTGTGGCCCATCTGATCTCATAATGCCCCTTCTACATTTTGTAGGTCTTTTGCGGATGTTCTAACGTCTTCCTGATGACTTCCCTTTTAAGCACAGTTTACCCTTTGCAGCCCCTTAAGTACTAGAATAGGGTAAATCTAATTTCCATTTCTGCTGATTAGTCATCTTCTTGTGAGTTCATTTTTACACAAATAGCACGGTTAAAGATAAAGACATGTTGTAAGGTACAAGAAGGGACTTCACATTCTCCTAAGAGGAAACCATTGCCATTTCCCGTAATAATTCAATTTTCAACCTCAGGAAATGAAGTGGTGGTTTATGGGTTATGCAGGCATGTGCTGTACAAAGCGTAATGCGGGAAAACAACCGTTCTACCTTAGGCTAGGTTCACACTTCCGTTAAATTTTATCAGTCACAATCCGCTGCTCTGGTAAACAACGGAATCCGTTTAGCGGATTCCGTTGTTCCCATAGACTTTTATGAGCGGTGGATTGTGACTGATGCTGCGTTGCACCCTCTGCCCGACTAATCAGTTGTGGGACGACTGACCGCCAGGCGGGAGGAACGCAGCATGTAACGTTTTTTTTGAGCAGTGCAATCCGTCGGATTTCGCTGCGCATGCTCTCTGGCTCCCTGCACACGTAACCAGCTTTGCTTGGTTACCCAATATTTACCCTGGTTAAGGTGCAAGGAGCCATCGCTAAGCTGTGTATGCCCGTAACCAAGGTAAACATTGGGTGCTTTGCTTTACCCGATATTTAGTCTGGTTACGTGTGCAGGGAGCCGACACTTCCTCGCTCGGCCCCGCCCCCTCCCGCACTCCGCATGTGTACACTCGCAACACTCAACACTCACCTGTCCCCAGCCATGCAGACCGCAGCACTGCCACTGACATCCTCAGTGCCTGGCTCCACCACCCCCGCTCGGCTCCGCCCCCTGCTCGGCTCCACCCCCTTCCGCACACAACGGAGTCCGACAATGAAATTCTTTTCATTGTCATCCGTTGTGCAACGCATCAGTCACATGCGTCAAGCGACGCATGTGACAGATACAAAACTACGGAAGTCTGAACTTAGCCTTAGTCAGCAGACCTTTTAAGAAGCGCATCTCCAGCGCCATCACGCCTGTCCTCTTTTTAGGTCGGGTGACTTCAAATCAACTTCCCAGATCACACATGGGTTTTGTGCAGATGGGAAGTAGCTTTCTGAGGCTCCATAGACTTGCACTGAGAGACCTAGAAGAGGACCAGCGAAACGCAGCAAAATGGCAATCAGTGAACATGCAATGTGGTGTAGGTGTATGTCATCGAATTTGTAAAAGTGTTGGAGTGCCTCTGTAAAGATCACTGGGCTGTGTTCTTATTATTAATAATATAATATTATTTATTATTATTTTTCATCCCCTCAATCTTGTACACCGCCCACCCCAAAAAACGGAAAAAAAAGTGTGTATATGATTCATGGTTTCTTCTTTCTTGTCCTCCTCCACCATTATCAACAGGGTCATCATGCAGCCCTTATTTATACATTTTGCATTATACATTACATCAGGCAGCCCTCATGCCCATTTGTTTTTCACCATGGTCCTCCTTCCTCCCTCCATGGCAAGTCCCAGTAGACCAGTGATGCCACACTCGGACACTACGAGTAGCTCTTTACATTTCCATTTATTGATTCTGCTGGCCTCTTGCCCTGCACGATTTAAAAGTGACATGAGAAGATAATGTGTAATAATGGCCAAATATTTGAGCCGCTACGGTCACAAGACGACGGTGGGGAATGGCAATTTGTATCTGATGATGATGATGTCGTCACTGACTCAACCCAGCAAAGTGCCATACAGATGGAGGACAGCCGCGCAGAAGTAGAGGGATCCACAACAGGCAGGAAGAGGCAGTGGGGTGGCCAATGACAGAAGGTGGGCAACTGTTCCCCTCAGCACCCATATGCGGAATATCTCTACTCCAAGGGTTAGGTTTCAGTCTGGCTTTTATTTTTTTTTTTTTTTCTTTTATTGTCCCAACTTTCATAAACAGCCATTTGCAGCCTCCGCCATACCAAGATCATCAGGAGACGTCAGCACTATCAGCCTGTCCACCACCAGCATGCTCATGCACGTCGTCAAAGCACTTGACTAGGTGGGCAGATTGCCTGGGTCCATAATTGGTGCCTGTGGGTGACCCCACTGTCTCACCCCCTGGCCAGGCTTTAGGCGCAGTTGCCTCTCGACCTTCACATTCACAAGCACCATCAGTAACATTGTCAGATTCTTGTTCCCAGGGCAGCATTGAGGTGTCCCTAGCAGAGGCCTTGGAAATGCCCAAACATTAAATGGGCACATTTCCAGACTGCTTGCCTGGAGAGTTGCCATTTAGGCTTGTGGACACTGAGGCTTTCTGCATCCTCATGGTGGCGGCTGTCCCTCAGTATTCAGTCCCTAGTCACCACTGTTTTCCCAGAGTGCCGTCCCTGCATTACAACCTCATGTGTACCATAACTTCACCAACGCAGTTACTGGGGAGATCCACGCGTGGACAAGAATTGGTGGCCAGGGTTGCTACATTTGCCTGATGGCACACTGAGGGACCCTTGTGGAGGCTGTAACAGTCTGACCTTGGGATGGCACATTTACCACAGAGGATTGAGGCCCTACACCAGTTGCTGCACCTCCTCTATCTCCAAATCGGCATTTCCAACCACCTCCTCCAGATCAGTCATGAGCTGTAAGCCTGCTTCACTGAAGGGGCAACAGGCGCTGCAGAAATTACTTTTTTTTTTTTTTTTTAGGTGAAAAAATGTAAATGTACACTGAATGTAAAGGTACACCGCATGTGTGCCCATTTCACTGTTGTCTACTGAATGCTCGCTGCTCACAAGTAAAGAGAAAGTACAGTGTGGACACTGAGGTTTTTCACAACCTCACGGTGGCAGCTGTCGTGGTATTCGGTCCCTAGCTAGACCCTGATTCCAATGCTGTATCACTTAGTAGGCTGCTTGTGGTAGTTTTGATAAAACTATAGTTTAATCCCCTAGAGGACTAGTAAATCTGCTACTGGGTAGTCAAGCATTCTCATGAACCAGCGCTGTATAATCTACCACTGATTGTACAAATCTGTTATAATGAGGGGGTTTGTTATATAGAGCTCAGCATTCACATAACTACGGTACTAATCTGCAGCAGAACAAAAAAACCCCCTGATTTTATCAAAAGGACAGCAAACAGCTCAGTAAGTGACACATCGCTCAAATCAGGGTCTCTGTCTCTACATTTTTTTTGCTATTTGCAGCTACAGCCAGCCCAGAAATGTCCCAATACAAGGCAGCCAGTCCAGTGACTGGTCCTCCATGTAATACAAGGACCGATGGAGTACCAGAAGTGGAGATGTTCACTGACAGTGGGGGAGGTTGTGACCTGGACTGGTCTTATCTTTACAAGACTGTATTAATTATTTCTATAGTATCTATGTGTAACTACTACTTTAGTTTGGTGCTATTGCATTTTAGAAATGGCCATTTTCTGGTTGCTCGCCGTGTGCTAGTGTTGCAGTTCAGGGTATGTATTTTACTTTCAAGCCTGCAATTTCCTGTGGAAATGAGGGCCGTGCAGTGTAAAGTGATAGCTGTAAAACATACTTTTTAGTAGCTAGTGTGTTTTGGCAGAGAGGTGGGAAATAATACTCAGGGCACATGTATTATTCGGCTGGACGTCCAGGGTACGAGCATACTGTGAGTACTGGCTGTGCGTGCCCCGGTGATTACATGCTAGTTAGAATGTAATATAAGGCTAGGTTCACACACTGCATCTTTTCTTACCCACAAAGATGCAGCGTTTTTGGCCCCAACATAACACACCCATGGCAAAAACTCATCAATAAACGCATGCGTTTTTGCCTCGTTTTAACAATTTTGTCCAATGCGTTTAAGTCACATTTATCGACTGGAAGGACTCAAACGCTGGAAAAACGCAAAAAGAATGGACATGCTGCATCTTCAAAAACGCAGCCAAGATGCACTGTGAAGACCGCAAAATAGAAATGTCAGACTTTGCTGAGAGACGGAAATGCATGCATTTAGGTGTATCTTTGTGACCTCAAAAGTGCAGTTAAAGATGCAGTATGTGAACATAGTCTAATGCGCGCGTCACACGGTACGATCTATTGTGCGATCGCACGAGCGATCGTACCCGCCCCCGTCGTTTGTGCGTCACGGGCAATTAGTTGCCCGTGGCGCACAAAGTCGTTAACCCCCCCCCCCCCCCCACCGGTCACACATACTTACCTGATGAGCGACCTCGCTGTGGGCGGCGAACATCCACTTCCTGAAGGGGGAGGGACGTTTGGCGTCACAGCGACGTCACACAGCGGCCGGCCAATAGAAGCGGAGATAAGCGGGACGTAAACATCCCGCCCACCTCCTTCCTTCCACATAGCCATCGGGAGACGCAGGTAAGCTGTGTTCATCGTTCCCGGGGTGTCACACGGAGCGATGTGTGCTGCCCCGGGTACGATTAACAACCGGCGCCATTAAAAATAAACAATTTTTTAAAAATAAGCGACGAGAACACAAGTCATGATTTGTGAGCAATTCTGCGTCGCTCCGAGGTGTCACACGAAACAACGTCGTAAGCGATGCCGGATGTGCGTCACGAAAACCGTGACCCTGACGATGCATCGCGCGATAGCTCGGCTCGTGTGACGCCCGCATTAGACTTGTGCCCCATTAGTATTATACGTGTGTGTTTTTTTTTTTTTTTTTTTTTTTTTTTTTTTTTTTTTTTTTTTTTTTTTTTTTGTACTGAATGTGCATTTACTTAGAGAACATGTCTGTATATGGATTTGTAATGTAAAGACATGGCTGCTGTTCTTTTTAATCACCATTTGAATTCTCCTTTTATTACCCATTTGTGCACAAGGGTCGAACTGTGTACACTGGGTCTTCTCCTCCCTGTCTGTGATTCCCCGACCCCCTCCGCCTGCCTCTGATCTGTGAAGAAATGCAGAAAAGTTTGCTGCACACTCCTTGTTTTGCTTATTAACAAGACATTTTTATTTTTCATACAATGCAGATGCACATGTAAGTCTGTAGAGATGGTGCGGATACTGTTTGCTGAGTCACATGAATATATCATGAAAACATTAAGTGCCTTGAAAGGTGACACATGGCTCACCAAGGGTTAAATGGCCTTTTCATATCCGCGGCTCTGGTGTCTGAGTATGCCTTAGAATCTGGGTGGGCGCTTCCTTGCTTCATTAGGCTAGGTTCACACTTCCGTTGTCTTCCTTGCGTCAGGTCCGTTGTTGCGACACAATGACGGATCTGTCGTTTTTGAGATGTCAACTGACGCAACGGATGTGTAATTTCACAGGATTCTATTTACAGGAATCCTGTGACAAAAAACTGATCCAATGCGTCCGTTACATCCGTTGTGCAGCCGTTCTTTGACGGATCCGTCGTAATCCGTTTGTGTGACAGCCCACTGGGTGTGCCAAACATGC
Source organism: Anomaloglossus baeobatrachus (assembly GCF_048569485.1). NCBI lineage: Eukaryota > Metazoa > Chordata > Amphibia > Anura > Aromobatidae > Anomaloglossus > Anomaloglossus baeobatrachus. The sequence continues at coordinate 587,957,044 of NC_134353.1, read as the reverse complement.
TGGGCATGCTCAGTAGAGCATGACTGTATCCAGCACTGGATTCCGTTGTGTGACAGATTACGACGGAATCCAGCACCATAGACATTCATTATAGCTTGTGACGGACACCTGCGGAGTCCTTTTTTTTTTTTTTTTTTTTTTTTTTTTTTGCACTACGGACATTTTCTGCAGCAATTTTTTTTTTAGAACGCACGTGTGCTCTTCAGATCGCTGCAGACATTTCTGCAGGGCTAGTACACAATGTGCGCACATAGCCTTACACTGTTGCTTGATCTTTCCCATATTTGTGACTTTAATTTGTATGAGGACCTTAACATGGGTAGATATTTCTTCTTGAGCCGGGTGGCTTCAGGAAACCTCATATATAAAATTAGACCATAGCTTGCTAATTGCCTAACGTCAGTAGTGACTATCTGACCGTTCGTTCCACAGTGGTAGCCTAATAGATCCTCAGAAGTTCTTCTTCTTTTATAACTCCTGATAACTGAGTTTCCACCACCATCCCAACTCCTGTATGTGAATAAATGGCACAATACATGCCTACACATCACTTTTTCAATTTGCTATATACTTGGGAAAAGCATGTGATGCAACCACATGCCTAGCTGAATGGTGCTCCTGGGTTTAGTGGTATAGATATTCACCACATGCTGCTTGTGTGTAGTACCGTAATACCATGTACCTCTTGTGAAATGATGACCATACGGTTTTCCTCGAAATACTAGTGATTTACATTCAATGATCTGCTGAGATGTAGGGAATTACCGTATTTTTCGGACTATAAGACGCACCTGACCATAAGACGCACCCTGGTTTTAGAGGAGGAAAATAGGAAAATAAAATTTTAACCAAAAAATATGGTCATGACACACTTATGGGGCGAGGATCTGCTGCTGACACTGTTATGGGGGTAATGTCCCCAAATTCTCTACTAAGGTACCCCATTCTGATAAGGATCCTCCTGCCTTGTATATGATCCTGCTCATATACCCCCCCCATCCTGCTAATAATATACCTTCCATCCATCCTGCTCATGAAATGCCCCCACCCATCCTGCTCATGATATGCCCCCATCCATCCTGCTCATGAAATGCCCCCATCCATCCTGCTCATGAAATGCCCCCACCCATCCTGCTCATGATATGCCCCCATCCATCCTGCTCATGATATGCCCCCATCCTGGTAAATGGCGTGTATCCTGTGGCACAGGAAAAAAAAATAAACGTTTATACTTACCCTTCCTCACTCCCTCAAGCACCGATCTCTGTCTCAGCTGCAGCGCCGCTGTGTGGAGCCGTCACCGGTGTCTGCAGCATCGCGTCTTCCTGTCTGTGCCGGCGGTAAGCTGATCGATTCTGGTGGATACTAGCGGTGCGCACAGCGATGACGTTATCGCGGTGCGTGCCGCTAGTGTCCAGATCAGCTGACCGCCGGCACAGACAGGAAGACGCGATGCTGCAGGGGGGCGGCTCCACACACGGTGACGGGTGAGTACACTGATTCACTGCACCCTGCGCTGATAATGATGCACGGGGGGCAGTGAATACAGCCGCACATGATCACTCCAGGCTGTAGTTGCCAGGGGTGATCACGGCCGGCTGCTAATTATGCACGCACCCCCGCCCACCTGTCAGCACCGGTTTCGCTGAGAGATGATGGGCGGGAGGATGGGCGTGCATATGTAATGAGCGGGCCCACGTGGTCATGGCAGGCTGGTACAGCCTGCTCGTGCCCCCGATGACCCGCTGCACCGCGGCACCCTCATTCCCCGCACCCGCAACATTATAGTCAGACCATAAGACGCACCCCCCACTTTCCTCCAACATTTGGGGGGGAAAAAAGTGCGTCTTATGGTCCGAAAAATACTGTTACATGTAATTGTCTGCAGCCATTCATCCAAACAGCTGGTTGGACACTGTCAAGCAAATGTTCTCTGGTGGCCATATAAACGTGGTGTCTCCTGAGGCCCAGCATATGTGGTTTGAGATGTGATGAAACCACCACTTTTGTTAGCAATCGCATTAGGAAACCTGTGCGGTGGGGGAAGCGTTGTCGTTCCTCACGCAGACTTTGAAGTCCTTCAGCAGGTTATTATATTGACAAGTTAGAAATAAAGGCTTCTGCCCTGACTCAGGCCCAGAATGAGACCCTGGTGGAAATACAAGCTAATGGAAAATGCTGAAAATCTAGTTGCTGCATGGAAGGCCAATGCCGGTGTTCATTACAACCACAGAGCGCATTCCTGACTTGTGGTTCCCCTTATCCTCATGCTAACCCTTCCCACAAGTCTGCTAATGCTCAATTCCTGTAATGTACATCTATATGATCAATTATAAGAGCGTCTTAAGGGAAAGGAGGCAGGTATAGATGTACTTGCCTTGAATTAATGCTATATCCACTAATTGTGAAAGGAATAAATCCTACTTGAAACTGTTGTGGTTTTTTTTTTTTTTTTTTAATTTTTGTGTTTTGTTTTGTTCTGTGAGAGCAGCATAATGTAGGAAAAGAGACCCTGAATCCAACAATATATCACTTTGTATCAACTGCATCCATGAGTTCATGATCTAGCGGAGTTGAGAAAGCTTAGCCCACCCTCACCACAGCTCTCTATGCACATTGTCTATTGACAGTGAGCTGTTTATCACAGGAAGCATGATCGGTCTAGCAGTGATGTGAGTTGTAGTCTGTGCACTGATCATCTCCTTGTGATTTAAACAATCGTATGAAAATAGCACACAGCCTAATAGATGACACATGCCTGAAATCAGTGACTCAGCCTCAATCTTCTGCTGTGCTCAGAAATAGATATATATATATATATATATATATATATATATATATATATATATATATATATATATATATATATATATATATATATATATATCTCAATATTTAAAGGGCATGTAATAGCAGGGTTTTGCAGATACCCAGCACCCCTGTGATTGGATGTTAACATCTACAAATATTGCAGGCTCTATACTGTGTGTACTGGCTGTTCTCTGAAACTGCAGCACAGCTCCCATTCACTTCTATGGATATGCTGCTTCACCTGAGAACATCTACTGCAGGATATGTATGAAGCTGTGATGATTTTGTCTCCCCCTACAATCTCTAATATAAAAATAATGAAAAAATTAGTCTTAAGGTACCGTCACACATTGAGATCGCTAGCGAGATCGCTGCTGAGTCACAGTTTCTGTGACGCAGTAGCGATCCCATTATGTGTGACACCTACCAGCGATCAGGCCCCTGCTGTGAGGTCTCTAGTCGTTGCAGAATGGTCCAGGCCATTTTCCTCAAAGGTGATGTCCTGCTGGGCAGGACCCATCGCTGTGTTTGACACTGTATGACAGGGTCACAGTGACTGCTGAGATCGTTATACAGGTCGCTACTGCAACCTGTATCGTTCCTGCATCGCTGGTAAGATCTGACTGTGTGACATCTCACCAGCGACTTACCAGCGATCCCTATCAGGTCGCATCGTTTTCGGGATCGCTGGTAAGTCGTTGTGTGTGTGTGACTGGGCCTTTAGCGTTATACTCCTACGTTTACACATTGCGTTAAAAACCCAACGTGTGAACATAGCCTAACAATGACAGACTGCCCATTTTTGTTACTGTAGGGTGGTCATCCTGTATCTTGATAAACAGAAGACCTGGGTGACCACTCTGTGGGGCTTCACCTGAAATAACTTGTTTGCTACTAATCTTTCTATAGCGCGAACATATTTCGCAGCGCTTTACAGTTCAAAAGTTCATATACAACCTATCATAAATAACAGTTATAGAGAATACAATAAATAAAGCAAAACTAATGACAACTCTGCTCGTAAGAGCTTACACTCTACAATGCGGTGGGGTGACACTAGGTACAGGTGCTTATTTACAATGATGGTTCAGCGATTACTCGCCATCAACCTTTACTTTGCAGCATGTGGAAAAATACAAAGGAAGATGTGACAGCATGGCCAAGTTCCTGTTAATTACAAGAAATAACTGCTGAGCCATCTTTTTTTTTTTTTTTTTTTTTTAACATTGATTTTGGAAAAATGATCCTAAATAAATGAGTCGCTATGTATGGGTTGAGAAAATAACTGTTCCTATTAATGAAGAGAAGCAAGTGATCAAAATATACAGAGCAGCACTGAAAAATAAAGTATGAAGTGGACTCTCATCAAACCCCTGGGACTATACATTACTAATAGTAGGATATAGCATCCAGCTGGGGGAAGGGATTGTGCTTGTCTAGAACAGATTATGGCAGCCCCCGCCTCCTGAATGCAAGCTATTATATTATCAGGTCATGAGACTAAGGGGAAAAAAGTCAATATAAGTGCACACTAAACAGGTGACCTGAACCCATCAAATACATAAAGGCCTCCATAACTCTGCTGTAGAAGGAATGTGAGTGTTTGGATTTTCTACAAGACCAGGCACAGAAGGATCTCCAACAACTGTAAAGAAAACGAATTAGTGCTCAGTATTTATTATACTCTTATTTCCTCAGAATTGTTTTCCTAAACTGAAAAGTGCTCCTGGTGTAAGGAATCCATCAGTCAATGGTGAGTGGGCTACACTGAGCGGGCCTTCTCCCTCACTGTATAGACATAGGTGGTGAGTGGGCTACACTGAGCGGGCCTTCTACCTCACTGTATAGACATAGGTGGGGAGTGGGCTACACTGAGCGGGCCTTCTCCCTCACTGTATAGACATAGGTGGTGAGTGGGCTACACTGAGCGGGCCTTCTACCTCACTGTATAGACATAGGTGGGGAGTGGGCTACACTGAGCGGGCCTTCTACCTCACTGTATAGACATAGGTGGTGAGTGGGCTACACTGAGCGGGCCTTCTCCCTCACTGTATAGACATAGGTGGGGAGTGGGCTACACTGAGCGGGCCTTCTACCTCACTGTATAGACATAGGTGGGGAGTGGGCTACACTGAGCGGGCCTTCTACCTCACTGTATAGACATAGGTGGGGAGTGGGCTACACTGAGCGGGCCATCTACCTCACTGTATAGACATAGGTGGGGAGTGGGCTACACTGAGCGGGCCTTCTACCTCACTGTATAGACATAGGTGGGGAGTGAGCTACACTGAGCGGGCCTTCTACCTCACTGTATAGACATAGGTGGGGAGTGAGCTACACTGAGCGGGCCTTCTACCTCACTGTATAGACATAGGTGGGGAGTGGGCTACACTGAGCGGGCCTTCTACCTCACTGTATAGACATAGGTGGGGAGTGAGCTACACTGAGCGGGCCTTCTACCTCACTGTATAGACATAGGTGGTGAGTGGGCTACACTGAGCGGGCCTTCTACCTCACTGTATAGACATAGGTGGGGAGTGGGCTACACTGAGCGGGCCTTCTACCTCACTGTATAGACATAGGTGGGGAGTGGGCTACACTGAGTGGGCCTTCTACCTCACTGTATAGACATAGGTGGGGAGTGGGCTACACTGAGCGGGCCTTCTACCTCACTGTATAGACATAGGTGGGGATTGAGCTAAACTGAGCGTGCTATCTACCTCACTGTATAGACATAGGTGGGGAGTGGGCTACACTGAGCGGGCCTTCTACCTCACTGTATAGACATAGGTGGGGATTGAGCTACACTGAGCGGGCCTTCTACCTCACTGTATAGACATAGGTGGGGAGTGGGCTACACTGAGCGGGCCATCTACCTCACTGTATAGACATAGGTGGGGAGTGGGCTACACTGAGCGGGCCATCTACCTCACTGTATAGACCTAGGTGGGGAGTGAGCTACACTGAGTGTGCCATCTACCTCACTGCGTAGACACAGGTGGGGAGTGGGCTGCATTAATAAGTGTGTCTTCTAGTTTACTTTAGTCATAGGTGGGCTACACTAATGAGCATGCCGTCCACTGCACTGTATAGACATAGGTGCTATCCTATCCATATTCCAATGACTGATTTCTCTTTCAGGAAAGGTTTGTATGTTTTGTGGTTTTTGTGTTTTGTTCCCCCACCCCCCCCCCCACCCCCTCTCTATTCTCCTTCACTCTCTCTTCTATGGTGCCAATAATTCCATGGTGCTTTAGACCTCCTCTTCACTGGTCCTGGTGCAAGACCGAAATACCCAGAGGAAGCCCAAGCCAACACCGGGAGACCATACCAACTCCTTGCAGATGTCCTTAATGAGATTTAAGCACAAGACTACTGAGCTGCCAAAAAGGCTTGGTTCTGCCATATGTCATTGCTCATCATGAAATAAAGTGGATTTAGCACTTGTCTTCATTTGCTTCGTAAAACAGCCTTCCACCTTTTGGCACTGAAAATAGACTATGCGGTGCCGTTGGTCTTCTGAGTCTGTCTGATCTTACTACATCCAAGATGGCCCCTGCAGTGGCCTAGTCTGCTGTTCCCTGTGCAGTGGAGTCCTGGTTCAGACCTGGCTCTTGGTTACTGGAGAATGGGGGCGCTGGTGACTATAACAAATGTATAGTTACGCTTCTGTGCTGGGGGTGAGGGACCCTTTTTAAAAGAATTTTACCATTTTTATGGCACCTCAACAAGACTTTCCTGACAGATCCTTGTCTAGCTTGACTTCCTTCCCCATTTGTCAATTCCTTGCTGCTGTATTTTCCATAAAACTGTTTTTTTTTTTTAAAGCACGCATCTTTATTAAAGTATAGAAAGACACCCTCCCATCCCCCATTCATGGTGTAGCTTGTCAATTTGCAATAAATGCATTAGTTGGCGGTATGAATGCTAACATTAGTTATTGTAGTCTTCGTCTATGCCCTATTACTTGCATGTGCAGTATATAGGCAGCCAACAAACACATCGGCATGCCCCCCGAAATGGTTGACTTCTTTATTCAAGGTTCCATACAATACATGTTTTAGCTTCTCCTTAGGCCACCTCCTCCAAACATCAAATAAGCCGGTCACAAGCCAAAATGTTGCACTTCGTTCCATACAATAACAAATAAAAGCCTGAATAATGGACGTCCACATTGTCCAAATCAATGTGCTGGATTCTGGAGCCTAGTAGGGTATAACCAAGAGGGATGATCTGCTGTGGCCCAGGGTCTGTAGGTGCTGCTCTGAATAGAAGCCTCTGCTGTGCCTGGAGGCTCCTGACTTCCCACCACAGATGATGTCACTGGTCAGGTACTTCGAATTATCGTATCAAATCCTTTAGCTCTTCTGGGAAATAAGGGGTCTGGTAGCGGTTTGCTCTCCTCTCCGCCTATACAGAACATACTTCGCTAAGCAAAGTGATCATTGGTCTGGGTTGTCTGGAAACACGGCTTACTAGCCAAAGACTTTTTGATGTGTATAGGACTTTTATTCCAGGTCATCACAGTGGCTAGACCCTAATTGTTAGCTGTTTGGAAGAATAAAATCATGATTATTCCCTATTGTTAAAGAGAGAGATACAAGTGCTGATTTCTCCCCAAAAGGTCTACTGAGGAAGAATACTTTAGATACTAAACAAAGAGTGCAACACAAACTCATCTGTCTGCCCTTCCAAATAATGGCTGTCCCTGGGAAAAGCCAGACCGCTTGTCTAAAGGGGTTGCTCACATCTACGTATAAATATGCCAAGTGCAATATGATTAAAAATCGCATGGCACTCGCACCACTGTTGCCCAATGAGGCAGCGCTAATATGCGGACCACCCATATGCGGTTCGTTGTTTACTGATACCATTCAACAATGCAAATGATTATAGAATAACAGTTGCTGCGAAAAAACCCACCTTGCATGCGTATGGTAGATGAGAAAAAAAGCGCACACTCGCATGACATGGAATACCGAACTGATTTCACATGCCCTACTTTTCAGATTTTTAGAATTTTTTTTTTTATATATATATATATATTTTTTTTTTTTTTTTTTTTAAAAATCTTGGATGTGAGTGTACCTTAATACACAGCCTCTTCCGTGAACAGTAAATAAATGCTCTCACACTGATTTAAAAATGATCATCTCAGATCTTAGATATTTCTCTGAACTGATATTTCACACAAGTCATTTATAAAGGCCATTTTTATTTCCCCACCACTGTCTGGCCACATGTTGCTAGTGCTACGGTGCGCGTTGTGTGAGCCTTACTTGCAACCATGGCCTGCAGCGTCTCCGAACTTGTCTGCCATCGAGCACATCTGGGACATCGCTGGTTAGCAATTGTACAGGTAGCTGCCAGCAGCAGATCTTGATGATTTGCCCAAGTGCCATGCAGAATAGTCCTCAGACTCCCATTGATCGCATGCCAAGATGTATAATTGTGGGTATTTCTGTGCGTGGCGCTCATACGTGATCTTGAATATATTTTAGATTAAGAAGTTTTGAACATTTTTGTTTTCATTTGCATATCATTAACCTGTCTATTCCCCTGTGATTTCCATCATTCCATGACTTTCGACTTGGTGTTTACATTGCTCAACATTGAAAATTGCATGTAATAAAAAAAAAACAACCCCCTGCTACTAATGACAATAGAGGAAACACCCATGGACTGTCACTTGGAATGAAACCATAAATCTTCATTTCCCTATGTGAAATATTTTATTGAGGAAGATGTTCCATATTTTCCATGAAAATACCCATTAATATGGAAATTGGCAGCTGTAGGTGGAAAACATGGCTGGGACACCATAATAAAAATCTGCTTTAATCTGAAAACTGTGTGAAATCTCTGCAGTAAGGCTATGTGCACACAGTGCGTTTTTTGTTCAGAAAACTGCATGACTTTGCTTCCCCAGCAAAGTCTGAGTTTTCATTTTTGCTGTCTGCACAGAGCGGGTTTTTTTTTTTTGTTTTCGTTTTAGCTGCGTTTTTGTGGTGCCCACAAAAACGCAGCATGTCAATTATTCCTGCGTTTTTCACTGCGTTTTCCACCCATTGAGTTCAATGAGATGTTCAAAAAAGCTATGAAAAACGCAAATTGCAAATATAGCTGCGTTTTAGTGAGTTTCTATGACTAAAAACGCAGCTATAAACGCAAGGGGTGGGTAGTACAGTGACATATACACGAAGAGGATTCCTTCTGTCAGTAAACACAAGCGGGAATCCTCTCAGTACCGCAACCGCTGCTTCCACCTACTTTGCGGCGCCATATCTGGTGCCATGTCCGGACGGGAGATGGAAGCAGCTGCGAAATCAAACGTGAACAGTAGAAAAGAAAATGTCATACCTGTCTGCAGACTCCCAGTACATGTCCACTCCCAGCTCCTCATCCCGATACCGCTACCCCTGCTCTGGCTGTGTGCAGACTCCCGGGACACGTCCGATCGCTGCAGGACCTGCCGCTGATCAGCTGATGTGGTCACCTGACGCATCAGCTGATAGTTTAAGCCTTCCTCACCGCTGCACTTATACGATCAGCTGATGTGGTCAGGAGACTTCATTAGCTGATTACCGCCGGATCCTTCAGCGATCGGACAAGCGTCTGCACAGAAGTGAGTAGTTTTTTTTTTTTTTTCACTGATGCATCAGCTGATTGTATAAACTGCTTTTATACAGTCAGCTGATGTGTCATGTGATTCACATCCTTGAACCTGACAAATCGTCTGATCGCTTTGCCTTCCAGCAAACCGATCAGATTATTTTGGATCTGGATTGGATGGCGCGAGACCCTTGACCTAGGATTACTGCGGGGGGGAGGGGGGTTCTTAATTGAAATAAAGATGGAGTCACTAATTGTGTTTTATTTCTAATTTTTTTTTTTTTTTTTTTTTTTTGTTTTATCTTTACTAGAAATTCATGGCGGCCCTGTCCTAATATTTGGCGTGACACCATGTATTTCGGGCTTAGGGCCACTTGATAATATACAGCTAGTCCTAACCCCATTATTACCCAGCAAGCCATCCGGCATCAGGGCAGCTGGAAGAGTTGGATACAGTGCCAGAAGATGGTGCTTCTATGAAAGCACCATTTTCTGGGGTGGCTGTGGACTGCAAGTCACAGCGGGGGTGCCCAGAAAGCTTGGGCACCCTGCACTGTGGATTCCAATCCCCAGCTGCCTAGTTGTACGTGGCTGGACTCAAAAATTAAGCAAAGCACACGTGTTGTTGTGTGTTTTATGTTTTTTTTTGTTTTATTTACTTATTTATTTAGATACCGTACTGTATCTTGTTGGCAGAACCTCCACTGTTAGGGTGAGGTTCTGCTGATTACACTTTAATACGGGCTGCTAAAAATTCTTTTGAATGTCTGTTTGCTATATAATATTTTATATAGTAGATTTTTTTTTTTTTTTTTTGTCTTTTTAAATGGCCCAACAGAAATTGACTGTCACATAAGCCTGCATGACCTGATCAGGAGATGCACTCATGGTTATCCCATGGAGAATGTAGCCAGTGTCAGGGGTGTTATCACTGATCATTTCCCAGATCTGTCATGCCAGAATCCCAAATCCTTGTTTTCCCCACCATCAGGGGACTGTTCGCTCCATATGAGAGATTCACTGGGTATGTAGGTTTCTAATATAACTATATCCTGAATGGTAAAGCCAGATATCTGCTGGAAACCACAAATTAACATTTGCCAAACTGGTTTTACTGGCATCTATTGCTGATAAGTAGTAACATTAGTGCTCTGATGGCATAGATTCCCCCTTTGAAACCACTTTGCGTGTTAAAGGGGAGCGGCTTTATGAACCCTTTGGGGGGAATTTCAGTCCCTCCTGCTTTGCACTGTCGATCCTCCTCTGCGGCGGCATTTGCAACGCTACGGAAAAATTGCATCAGAAAATGGAGACAACTGGTAAACTGGGCTGGGCCCTTCTGCTTTTGTAACCTGTCTAACCGGAACCGTTTAACACAGGTTGTTGTGTTTTTTTTTGTTTTGTTTTTTTTTGTTTGTTTTTTCTTCTTGCTTCTGTTTTTTTAAAACCCAAATTGAATGGAGCATGCAGATGTAATTGAAATCTGTACCATGACAGTAGGTGGTATTGATGAGCGAAGGGCACGTTGTGATCACCCTTCTGATATTCCAGATGACTTCCCACTTCAGGATTACACGTGATCTTGATTTGCGGAGGGACCTGCCGTATGATGGAAATATGTGAGCACTGAAAATAAGAACTGTGTGCATCATAGCAGGAACACTAATGACATAGCGAGGCATCTGTAAGGGCATGGCAGTCGGACGAGTAATGACTGGCTTATTGCATGTATCACTTTATGGCTAAACAGGGAGAGGGCTTGGTAGAATGAGCGAATACGAGGAATGTGCAAATACTGGACCGTCTCCATCTGCACTGTATGGTCCATTACTCTATGATGGCAAACCTTGCTTTGTTTAACCCTAGACTGGCTTTACATTTTTAATTGGACACCCTTTCTAATAATTTCTGGGGAATATTTTGTGGACCGTACAGTGTGGCTTGGCGCTAAGTACAACCTCTCCTGGGTTACAAAATACCATAGATATCTGAAGATATAATCCAGTGATGACTGTTCGCACTATAATGGATAAGCGAGCGCCATTTTGCTACTATGTGTCAGTTTAACTGCTAGCCCATCCTCATACAGGTCCACATTGGTGTTTTCCCTCACTATGGTCACTGCAGTGTATGTAATTTGATCATCTGTCTTTGGTTATGTGCACACAGAGGTTTTGGTGCTGAAACGCCAACATTTTGAGGCGGATTCTTAGGCCACTTAAACACATGGAGTATTTGGTGAGTTTTTACCTCAGTATCTGTAAGCCAAAACCAGGAGTGGGTAAAAAAAGCGTAAATGGTGCCTGTGTTTCTTTTATACTTTCCTCTGATTGTCCCACTCCTGGTTTTGGCTACAAATGCTGAGGTAAAAATCTCACCAAATACTGAGCGCGTTCTTGAGGGCGTAGACATTCCTCTGTGCTCAAATAGACTCCTTGAGCACATACCTCTCGATCTGACAGGTGGACGGGATGGTTGGAGAATGTAGCCTTCGTGAGACTGCACAGCAATCTGTAGGCAGTTATTTTGCCTATTTGCTTCAATAAAAACATTTCCTCTAAATAGTTCTACCCTTTGGCATGATTTCATGGGTCATTGTAGGGATACAGAGATGCGCTAGTCAGCAGTTGATAAAAGCCCTTTCGCAGTATTGTCCCTTACCTGTGGCTTTACATTCTCTTCAGGTTACTTATTACTGGGATATGTTTGGATACTTAACCCCACAGTTTTTACAAAACTAGTTGTGATAGACAGAATGAAGGGTGATGTTATGGGCCGCGGTTCCTTTTCTTTGCGGCTGGAGCCCGGACACCGCAGTCTAGAACCCAGATCTCTTCGGGTCTTCCGGTCTCCCATTTGGAGCCAGCCACTGGGACTGCTACTCAGCCGAGGTGTCGCTCTCAGTGCTTAGGCTGCTTTCACACTACGTTTTTTTTAACATCCGTCATGAACGTTTTTTTTTTAACGCAAAAACGGATCCAGTGCAAATGCGTTTTCATTTCAATGCATTTGCAATGGACTCGCGTCAACATGCGTTCACATGCGTTTGCGTGCATTATATTGAGGATCCAGCGAGTTGCAGTTTTTTAACATTTTTCAAAAACACTACTTGTAGCGTTTTTGAGCTGCGTCCAAATACTGCAAATTGCTGGATCCTGACTATACTGCATGCAAACGCATGTGAACGCTGGCATGCTGATAGACAGGATCCTGCTTGCTCTACTGAGCATGCCCAGAAACCAGCCTCGGGTGATCAGTCCCTCCTCTCCCCCTCCCTCTCGCCCCTCCCCCTTCGCACCCTCCCTCTGTCTCTCTCCCCCTCCCTCTCACCCTCTCCCCCGCCTGAGAGCTGCGGACACTCGTAACCAAGATAAATATCGGGTAACCAAGCAAAGCGCTTCTCTTAGTTACCCGATGCTTACGTTGGTTACGCGTGCAGGGAGCCCGGCTCCTAGCACCTGCGGATGCTCGTAACCAATGTAAATATCGGGTATCCAAGCAAGTTACCCGATGTTTACCTTGGTTACGAGCCTCTGCAGCTGTCAGAAGCCGGCTCCCAGTCTATCACGTTCAGTTCCACGGACTCCCGATCACATGACTCCAATGCCCGCCCATAAACTTAAAGTGACAGGATCCTGCAAAATAACACATGCGTTTTTTTTGCTGTAAAAGCAGGATCCGCTTTTACAGCAAAAAAAGTTCATGATGCATGTTAAAAAAAAAAAATGTAGTGTGAAAGCAGCCTTAGCGCATCTCTGGGAGGTGCACCGGTATACTGGCTGTTCTGCAGCGAAGTCCCTAAAAGGCTTTATGGCGCATGCCCAGGTTGGAGGTGCTTTGACTCCTGATTCTAACTAAGCAAAGGGAGCCAGCACGATTCGAGAATGGCATGCATCATATAAAAAGTGCAAAGTCATGCATTTATTCCAACTGTACTATAATGCAAAATGAGATTTTTAGCAAAGTGGCAGGCGTGGCTCAAAGAATTGATCAATTTGCTAAAAATATCATTTCATTGGAGAGAGTGTATTAGATTCAGTCAAGGCGTCCTGGTGCCTTAGTGTATGAATGATGGTTTAGCATGGGTGCTGGGTAAGCACTACTATTCTACACGGTGACAGGCAGTCTGTGCACACACGTTCCTAGCTGCTTGAATTTGGGTTTTTTTGGCGGTTTTTTGGCAGCACACTTGTGGCCTGTTGAACTATCTTTAGTTTCCATTAGTTATCTTATGTGTATGTTCAGTCTGTGACGTAACATAGGCCTCTCTACACAAGGCTTGTGTGGAGTAACACAAGTCATTGTGTGCTACCTGTGTGATGGTTAACACAGGGTATAGTGCACCCTACCTATTGTGGTCTGCTGTTGCCCGGCTAGTCCTCAGGACATTAGCAGCTGTATATTACCTTAGAGCACGGTGGAGCCCGGGTTGCGATTGGAACTTACATAGTTACTTAGGTTGAAAAAAAGACTTAGGTCCATCTAGTTCAACCTTCCTCCACCAATTCTACATATTGTCCCTAAGTCACTTATAACCAACAATCTGTGCACTGAGGAAATCATCCAGCCCTTTATTATTAATTTCCAATCTGCCAATCCTAACAGGTGGGCCTGAGGAAAACGAGATTGTAGCCACAATGAGAACGGTGTTTTTCTATTTGTAGCAGTGATTGATAGATGTCATATAGTATATACAGGATATGTTGATAGATATCCTTGTCAATTGTGCATCATAAGAAATTAAAACATTCAGGGCTCATGCCCATTTATTCTTGCGGAGACGCTAGTGCGCTGAGTGGGAGAACACTGTGAAAATATGCGGTGAGTAATCCTGATTGTGGGCATGGACCACTCATTCTCCCGCACAGGACACAAGAACACTGTGTGCAGAACGCTGGCACTCCTGATTGTGGGCATGCACCTAAGTAGGGTGAAGTGATTTATGTCGTTGTTGAGTCCTCCTACGAAGCCGAATAATGTCAACTTTCTGGAAAAGTCCACAAAATATTATTCGGAACTTTCATTTTTTGTGATTTTTATATCAGGTTGCCTCCAGACACTTGTAGGTTAGCACCACATCCTTCAGGTAAAGATGGCCACACACCTGATCCTTACTCGGAAAGCTTGTTTGTATGACCGCTTTTCATAATGGTGTGTGTGTGTGTGTGTGTGTGTGGTGTGTGTGTTTTTTTTTATTTTTTTTTTTTTTTTTTTTTTTTTTGGGGGGGGGGGGTGTCTTTTTCCTCCTGACGTGCTGAAAATACCTTAACCCAACACTTCATGTACACTAGATGGTTCCTCAGCTGATATTCTCAGGACCAGCCAAAGTCTTGTGTATGGCCACCTTTTAGTCTGAAATATTGTCTTGTCTCAATATCTAGAAAGGCTGCTGGGTAAACGTAGGGACGTTGTAACTATGTTAATCCTCCTTGAAGGAAATCTGGCAGGATTTCACCTCCACCCCTGAAAGTATTTGTATGTAGCTCGTCCAAAAAAAAAAAAAAAGTCCAGCAGTACGTTTACATGACCAGTCTGTTAGGCCATTACTGAGAAATCAATGTTTGCATTGATATGTAAATGAGGCAAAAATATTGCAGATCTGAAGCCTGTGACACTCCAGCTCTATTCCAAGCTCAGTGCTGACTCCTCCTACTTGACGGACGAATCCTTAGCCTAAAGTCACAAAGCAAGGCTCAGTCAAGCAGGATGATGTGGCACTGAGTGGGAATAGAGCTGGAGTGACAGACTTCAGATATACTCATTTGCATATTAATTCACTCTGATTTCTCAGTAACCTGAACGGACCAGCCATATGTAGGAAAGGGCTACATGCACGTATAGCTTCAAAGGTGACCGTTCCCTTTAGGCCTTGTGCGCACTAGGCGTTTTTGCCGCGTTTTTAGCGGCGTTTTTTACCGCGTTTTTGTGCTGAAAACGCAGTGACATTGCTTCCCCAGCAACGTCAATGGGTTTTCATAAGTGCTGTCCTCACACAGCGTTTTTTTTTTAGCTGCGTTTTTGTGGTGACCACAAAAACGCAGCATGTCAATTATTTCTGCGTTTTCCACTGCGTTTTTCACTCATTGAATTCAATGAGATGTTAAAAACGCAATGAAAAGCGCATATAGCCGCGTTTCTATGACTAAAAACGCAGCTATAAACGCAAGGGGTGGGCACTACAGTGACGTGTACAGGAAGAGGATTCCTTCTGTTGGTAAACACAGAAGCGTGAATCCTCCCGGTACCGTCACCGCTGCCTCCACCTCCCGTCCGGTGCCATGTCAGCTCCGTGCGGCTCCATGTCTGGGCGGGAGGTGGAGGCAGCGGCGAAAACCAAAGTGAACAGTAGAAAAAAAAAAAAATGTCATATATACTCACCTGTCCGCAGGGTCCCGGTGCCATGCCCGCTCCCATCTCCTCCCGGTACCGCCGCTCTGGCTGTGCGCAGTCTCCCCGGGGCAGGACCTTGCTTGCAGGACCTGGCGGTGGATCACCTGATGCAGTCACCTGACGCATCAGCTGATCGTAGTGTCGCCGGCTTTTTCGCGCCCGGCCGGCTATCAGCTGATCCTGCCGTCAGGGGACTTCATCAGCTGATTACCGGCAGCTCCGGCAGCGATCGGACGGGATCAGACTCCTGTCCAATCGATCGCTCCAGGAGCTGCCGGTGATCAGCACAGCACATAAGTGAGTATTTTTTTTTTTTTTTTTCTACTGATGCATCAGCTGATTGTATAATCGGCTTTTATACAATCAGCTGATGTGTGATGTGATTCAGGCACTTGATCCTGACACATCTGATCGCTTTGCCTTCCAGCAAACCGATCAGATGATATTGGATCCTGATTGGACGGCGCGGGACCCTGACCCAGGATTACTGCGGAGGGGGGTTTATTTCAATAAAGATGGAGTCACTAATTGTGTTGTGTTTTATTTCTAATAAAAATATTTTTCTGTGTTGTTGTTTTTTTTTTTATCATTACTAGAAATTCATGGTGGCCATGTCTAATATTGGCGTGACACCATGAATTTCGGGCATAGGGCTAGCTGATAATATACAGCTAGCCCTAACTCCATTATTACCTAGCTAGCCACCCGTCACCAGGGCAGCTAGAAGAGTTGGATACAGCGCCAGAAGATGGCGCTTCTATGAAAGCGCCATTTTCTGGGGTGGCTGCGGACTGCAATTCGCAGTGGGGGTGCCCAGAAAGCATGGGCACCCTGCACTGTGGATTCCAATCCCCAGCTGCCTAGTTGTAACCGGCTGGACTCAAAAATTAGGCGAAGCCCATGTCATTTTTTTTTTTTTCTTTTTGGGCAAAAAACTGCATACAGTCCTGGATGGAGGATGCTGAGCTTTGTGGTTCTGCAGCTGCTGTCTGCTCTCCTGCATACACTAGTGAATGGAGGATGCTGAGCCTTGTAGTCCTGCAGCTGCTGTCTGCTCTCCTGCATACACTAGTGAATGGAGGATGCTGAGCCTTGTAGTCCTGCAGCTGCTGTCTGCTCTCCTGCATACACTAGTGAATGGAGGATGCTGAGCCTTGTAGTCCTGCAGCTGCTGTCTGCTCTCCTGCATACACTAGTGAATGGAGGATGCTGAGACTTGTAGTTCTGCAGCTGCTGTCTGCTCTCCTGCATACACTAGTGAATGGAGGATGCTGAGACTTGTAGTTCTGCAGCTGCTGTCTGCTCTCCTGCATTCACTAGTTCTGCAGCTGTCTGCTCTCCTGCATACAATGAACATTTTGAAGAAGGAAATGACATCAGACCTTTGTTGATGGAAAGAAAAAAAAAAAAAAAAAAAGGTCTGATGTCATTTCCTTCTTCAAAATGTTCATTGTATGCAGGAGAGCAGACAGCTGCAGAACTAGTGTATGCAGGAGAGCAGACAGCAGCTGCAGAACTACAAGGCTCAGCATCCTCCATTCACTAGTGTATGCAGGAGAGCAGACAGCAGCTGCAGAACTACAAGGCTCAGCATCCTCCATTCACTAGTGTATGCAGGAGAGCAGACAGCAGCTGCAGAACTACAAGTCTCAGCATCCTCCATCCAGGACTGTATGCAGTTTTTTGCCCAAAAAGAAAAAAAAATGACATGGGCTTCGCCATATTTTTGTATGCTAGCCGGGTACAGCAGGCAGGTACGGGCTGCCCCCAACCCCCAGCTGCCTATTTGTACCCGGCTGGGAAACAAAAATATAGAGAAGCCCTTTTTTTTAATTATTTCATGAAATAATTAAAAAAAAAAAATGACGTGAGCTTCGCATAATTTTTGAGTCCAGCTGGGTACAACTAGGCAGCTGGGGATTGGAATCCACAGTGCAGGGTGCCCAAGCTTTCTGGGCACCCCCACTGCGAATTGCAGTCCCGCAGCCACCCCAGAAAATGGCGCTTTCATAGAAGCGCCATCTTCTGGCGCTGTATCCAACTCTTCTAGCTGCCCTGATGCCGGGTGGCTAGCTAGGTAATAATGGAGTTAGGGCTAGCTGTATATTATCAGCTAGCCCTAAGCCCGAAATTCATGGTGTCACGCCAATATTAGACATGGCCACCATGAATTTCTAGTAAAGATAAAAAAAACACAACACACAGAAAAATATTTTTATTAGAAATAAAACACAACACAATTAGTGACTCCATCTTTATTGAAATAAACCCCCCTCCGCAGTAATCCTGGGTCAGGGTCCCGCGCCGTCCAATCCGGATCCAATATCATCTGATCGGTTTGCTGGAAGGCAAAGCGATCAGATGTGTCAGGATCAAGTGCCTGAATCCCATCACACATCAGCTGATTGTATAATCGGCTTTTATACAATCAGCTGATGCATCAGTAGAAAAAAAAAATAAATAATACTCACTTATGTGCTGTGCTGATTACCGGAAGCTCCTGGAGCGATCGATTGGACAGGAGTCTGATCCCGTCCGATCGCTGCAGCAGCTGCCGGTGATCAGCTGATGAAGTCCCCTGACGGCAGGATCAGCTGATAGCCGGCCGGGCGCGAAAAAGCCGGCGACACCGCGATCAGCTGATGCGTCAGGTGACTGCATCAGGTGATCCACCGCCAGGTCCTGCAAGCAAGGTCCTGCCCCGGGGAGACTGCACACAGCCAGAGCGGCGGTACCGGGAGGAGCTGGGAGCGGGCATGGCACCGGGACCCTGCGGACAGGTGAGTATATATGACATATTTTTTTTTTTCTACTGTTCACTTTGGTTTTCGCCGCTGCCTCCACCTCCCGCCCAGACATGGCGCCGCACGGAGCTGACATGCACAGGACGGGAGGTGGAGGCAGCGGTGACGGTACCGGGAGGATTCCTGCTTCTGTGTTTACCAACAGAAGGAATCCTCTTCCTGTACACGTCACTGTAGTGCCCACCCCTTGCGTTTATAGCTGCGTTTTTAGTCATAGAAACGCGGCTATATGCGTTTTTCATTGCGTTTTTAACATCTCATTGAATTCAATGAGTGAAAAACGCAGTGGAAAACGCAGAAATAATTGACATGCTGCGTTTTTGTGGTCACCACAAAAACGCAGCTAAAAAAAACCGCTGTGTGCGGACAGCACTTATGAAAACCCATTGACATTGCTGGGGAAGCAATGTCACTGCGTTTTCAGCACAAAAACGCGGTAAAAAACGCCGCTAAAAACGCGGCAAAAACGCCTAGTGCGCACAAGGCCTAAGAGAAGGTAACAGAATTTCTAAGGAGAAGTTCCATGTTTATAAATAGGCCTGAGATTGTAATAGTAATTAGTCTTGGGTCATTTCTTCTGGTTTGCCAGTAAGTAATGGTAAGTTTCTCTTCCAATGATACAATGCTGAGTACGAAACATCCAGGGTTAGAAACGTCTGCAAATGGTTTTAGACTGTAAAGCTTCCTCACATGTCACTTGTGAAATGTTAAAGCTTTTGCTCTACCACAACAAAGAAGATTACAGCTGAATGCGTAACATGGCGGTATGTGGGTGTTTCTTAACTCTTTGGGCCTGAATAGCATAGTCTATAGATGGGTTATAGCGCTTTTTGCTTCCACTTGGCAATATAAATCTGTTTTAGGGCTTGTGCGCACGTTGCGTAATATCATGCATTTACGCTGCGTTTGTGCTCAGGACGCATGCATTTACGCTGCAGTGCTAATCTATGTACATTGTGCATGATACGTGCGCACGTTGCTTTTTTGAACGCAGCGATTTGGATGCTAAAATTTTGACCCAAATCCGTGCGTTCAAAAATGTGGCCTGTCTATTAATTTGTGCACTTTGGATGCAGCTTCCACTGTGTCTATGGGAGAGGCAGCATCCCGAGCTCATAAAATCTGCATGTAATCTGCTGAAACACTGCATCCATTACGGACTGTTTCTGCAGCGATTTGAAACGCACATGTGCTGTCAAATCGCTGCAGAAATTTCAGTATTTACATGTGAACAAGCCCTTAGGCTAAACCAGAGGGAGTATTTTTTTTTTTTTTTTTTTTTTTGTCTCTAAAATTGGCGCCCTCAATGCTTTAAAGAGGTCTATATTTTTGCCAAATATACCAGTCTCATACCCCACAGTGTAAAAATCACCAGAATCATAGAGCGTCTAAGGTCAGATTGTTGCCATTTGGGGAGTATTGTGAGGCTGTTTTTGGCCCCCTCCCCCATTGGAACAGTTTCTGTTTATTGCCACAGTGTTGTTAACCGGTGATTCTGACCCATTTTGCCAAAGGAAAGGAAGTTGCCTAAGGCTATGTGCGCACTTACCGGATTTTGCCGCGGATTTTCCGCGGATTTGCTGCATGTTTCGCTGCAGAAAATATTCATAACATCTCTGCAGTGAATCACCAGCAAATCCTATGGAGAAAAAAAATCCTGTGCGCACTGGGCGGAATTTGACAGCTGCATGTTTTGCTGCGGGAATCCCGCAGCAAAAACAAGTGCATGTCACTTCTTTTCCGCACATCGCTGCGGGATTTCACTCCATTGACTCCAATGTTAATCATGAAATCCCGCAGGGAATAACGCAGGCAGCAAATTCTGTGCGGTTCACTGCGTTTTCCTGCGTTATTCCCTGCGGCATTTCGCGGTTTACCTCCGGTAATGTGCATCGCTTGTCTGCGGTTTTGCAGGGAAGTGATGTCATTACAGGAAGAGGAAGCCGTGCAGAGAGTAAACAAACACAGATCACACACACACATCACAGACACAGAACACATCACACAGACACAGAACACATCACACAGACACAGAACACATCACACAGACACAGAACACATCACACAGACACAGAACACATCACACAGACACAGAACACATCACACAGACACAGAACACATCACACAGACACAGAACACATCACACAGACACAGAACACATCACACACAGACACAGAACACATCACACACAAGACACAGAACACATCACACACAAGACACAGAACACATCACACAGACACAGAACACATCACACACAAGACACAGAACACATCACACACAAGACACAGAACACATCACACACAAGACACAGAACACATCACACACAAGACACAGAACACATCACACACAAGACACAGAACACATCACACACAAGACACAGAACACATCACACACAAGACACAGAACACATCACACACAAGACACAGAACACATCACACACATGACACAGAACACATCACACACATGACACAGAACACATCACACACAAGACACAGAACACATCACACACAAGACACAGAACACATCACACACAAGACACAGAACACATCACACACAAGACACAGAACACATCACACACAAGACACAGAACACATCACACACAAGACACAGAACACATCACACAGACACAGAACACATCACACACAAGACACAGAACACATCACACACAAGACACAGAACACATCACACACAAGACACAGAACACATCACACACAAGACACAGAACACATCACACACAAGACACAGAACACATCACACACAAGACACAGAACACATCACACAGACACAGAACACATCACACAGACACAGAACACATCACACACATGACACAGAACACATCACACACATGACACAGAACACATGACACAGGACACATCACACACATGACACAGAACACATCACACACATGACACAGAACACATCACACACATGACACAGAACACATCACACACATGACACAGAACACATCACACACATGACACAGAACACATCACACACATGACACAGAACACATCACACACATGACACAGAACACATCACACACATGACACAGAACACATCACACACATGACACAGAACACATCACACACATGACACAGAACACATCACACACATAGACACAGAACACATCACACACATGACACAGAACACATCACACACATAGACACAGAACACATCACACACATAGACACATAGAACACATCACACACATAGAACACATCACACACATAGAACACATAGAACACACAGAACACATAGAAAACACAGAACACATAGAACACATAGACACAGACACATAGAACACAAAGCACGTGGGCTCCGCTGCATATTCACCTTCCAGCCGAGGTAAGCACACAGTGGCGGCCCGGTATTCTCAGGCTGGGGAGGGAGAGGGGCAGGGTTAATGTCCCCCGCCTCACTCCCCCTCCGGCAGCCGAGAATATCAGCTGCAGCTGCCCCGGCACTGTCGCATGCATTATGCGGCAGCACCGGCGTGTCCTCGGCTCTTCTTGCCACCGTGTAGCAGTGGCAGCAAGGTAATACAAGGGGTTAATGATGGTGGGGGACCACCGCCATTACCTCCAGGCTTGATCATGGCAGCGTCTATGTGACAGCTGACATTATCAACCCGTAAGTAAAGTGAAAAAAACAGACACCGAAAAATCCTTTTATTTTAAATAAAACAAACAAGCCTCGTTCACCATTTTATTAATCCCTCCCGCACCAAAGCTCTGGCGTAATCCACCGCTCCGGCGTAATCCACAGGTCCTGCGCTGCTTCCATCCAGCCGCGACTGTCACAGACACAGCGCTGAATGAAAGCAGCACACAGCAGAGGTAATTACCGGTCATTTCCCACGGCCGGTAATGTGAACTCACTGCCGACCGTGGGAAATGCAGCGATCTGTCCTCTATCTATCTATCCCTCTGTCTATCTACTATCTCAGAATTAAATGACTTTTTTTTTTTTTTTTTTTTCAATGTGCTTTATTGCATTGAATGCAATAAAGCACATCCCAACCCGCACGCGGCAATACCGCGAATAATACCGCGGTAAAACCGCAGCAAACTGCATGCGGTTTTCGGGTGCGGTTTCCCGCGTTTTTTTACCGCGGGTGCGGTAATCTTTGAGAGCATGCGGAATTTTCTCAAGAAAATTCCATTTCCCAGTGCGCACAGAGCCTAATTAAGCACACCTTATCTAGGGTGTTGATGTCATTACATCACACCCCTCCTCATTACAGAGATGCACATCACCTGATTTACTTAACTGGTAGTTGGCTCTCAGCCTATACAGCTTGGAGTAGGACGTGTATAAAAAGCATCAGGTGATCAAAATACTCATTTGCCTAATAATTCTGCACACAGTGTAGTCGGGAAAATGTATTGGGCCCTGAAAATGGTTTATGGTACTTCTTCCATCACGGAAACTGTACACTCTATTTTTAATAGATTTGGCACATCCTTCAGCTGCTCGAGCGTCACTATTATGGATGTTCTCAGACCAGAGGTGAAGATGCCTGACACTTCTGTGTCTCACACTTTAGTGAATTTGTTGGGTAACGAAGGGCCACAAACTGTTCCACTGTGCCCACTAAAATAAAACAAACAAACCCCCACCTCTGTAGTTGTTGTTGATCACCAGATTGTATAATTTGTCTTCTTCTACGCCATTTTCAGAAAGGGATGCTGGACCTATCCTTTCCCAGGTTATTGGCTGGCTATGTTCTTTGTTCTGCTGTATGATTTATATGTATGGAAATCAAACGCATTTTTTAATTGTGCAGAAAATGAGTAAGTTTCATGTACACATGATTAACAAGTGTCTTCCCATGTGTATGCCAAGCCTGTTTTCAGCTGGCTTCACTTATCCATAGCCGGCAAAGGAAAAGACTATTTTTAATGGTCACAACTGTACTTGCTAGGCCTTACTGCTTCCCAAGACTTTCAGTTTGTCACATAAAAAGAACAAAGTGGTGGCTAAAGTGGTTAGGACTTGATTGTTGGTTGGTGCCTATATGTGGTGACCCACACCGATCAGGAGGATGGGATCCTCTTATCCCTAATAAAAATGGCGTGGCCGGTAGGACAACCAACCGCTCCATTCATTCTCTGGGATTTCTTGAAAAAAGTCGACCACACTTGGCAGCCTCATATAAAATGACTAGAGTAGTGGTCAAGCGGGCGAGCTGCCACGTCATTCTAGATATGGATATTGTCTCTTCAGTGAGAAAGTAGATATTAGTGCCACCTATTGGAGGTAGCAATCCTAAAAGTCAAAAGTGACCCTTTAACGAGCCTTGTCATATGACCAGATCAGAAACCATTTGCAGACGCAGTGTTTCGGGATGGTTGTCTCTCGTCAGTGCAAATTCTAGGTAAGTGCACGCAACTCCTCTTTTTAGGCAGATTCTTCTCCGAAACACACCTGAAAAGTGCTACCTATACAGTCAAGCCAATGAATATGCATTTCTATGTATAAACAACTTGCCATTCAGTCTTTTGGGCATCTTTTAACCCCATCAGGATTTTCAATGTTAAGAGGTGAGCACAGCATTAATCAGATGTTCCATTCTTAATGCTCTACACCAGGGGTCCCCAAACTTTTTCCACAGGGGGCCAGTTCACTGTCCCT
This sequence comes from Anomaloglossus baeobatrachus, assembly GCF_048569485.1. NCBI lineage: Eukaryota > Metazoa > Chordata > Amphibia > Anura > Aromobatidae > Anomaloglossus > Anomaloglossus baeobatrachus. The sequence goes on along the minus strand of NC_134353.1, from coordinate 587,932,793 downwards.
CAGACCGTTGGAGGGCCGGACTATAAGAAAAACTATGAAAATCCCTATGCACACTACACGTAGCTCATTTTAAAGTAAAACAAAACAAATACAACATTCAAAATAATTGAATATCCTACACTCCCAGTCAATTTTTCTCTTTTTTGACGTCATTGTTTCCTAGGGATTCCAAATTGCCATTAGTAAAATACCAATTGATATATATATACAGCCCTACAAAAACAATATGCCAACAATAATACTGTACACACTGTACCTCAGATTATAACACTTACATACACTGTACTCCCCAAATACAGCACAGTGCACCTCTGAAATGTGCTTCTCTCTTCCCGCATATAGGTCCAGCTCTCTTCCCGCATATAGGTCCAGCTCTCTTCCCGCATATAGGTCCAGCTCTCTGCCCCATATAGGTCCAGCACTCTGCCCCATATAGGTCCAGCACTCTGCCCCATATAGGTCCAGCACTCTGCCCCATATAGGTCCAGCTCTTTCCCCCATATGGGTCCCATGCAGTCTCCCCCATATGGGTCCCATGCAGTCTCCCCCATATAGGTCCCATGCAGTCTCTCCCATATGGGTCCCATGCAGTCTCCCCCATATAGGTCCCATGC